>NC_092761.1:90018219-90318219 GCF_047496795.1 Chiloscyllium punctatum
GTTCCAACCTTCAGCAGCGTAGTGGCACCGTTAACCGGTTTGCAGAAGAAGAACATAAAGTTTTGGTGGATAGAACAATGCCAGGAGGCATTCGACCACTTGAAAGCAATATTAACCAGTTTTAGCTACACTAAACTTTTTGAAACCTTTCAAAGTTGCCATCGATGCTACTGATATAGGAGTTGGAGCTGTACTGCTACAGGAAGATGAGGATGGGATTGAACAGCCAGTTGGTTACTTTTTGAAGAAACTCAACATCCACCAGACGAAATACTCCACGATCGTAAAAGAACAATTGAGTTTGGCCTTACAACATTGTAATGTGTACGTCATGAACAATGTGTCAGAGATGGTTGTGTACACGGATCACAATCCCCTTACATTCTTGTAACACTTTAAAGACAAGAATATAAGACTATTTCATTGGAGTCTTATGTAACCGCCATGTCAGAAATTGTTACCATCTAGTTTATTTCAGCAAACTAAACATAAACAGAACATCAGAAGGGGAGGAGGCCATTCAGCCCCTCAAGTCTGGTACACCATTCAATGAGGTCATGGCGGATCTGTAGCAAACTCCATTTACTTGCCTTTGGCCCCATATGTCTTAATACCTGATGAAGAGTCCTACTCGAGATGTGAACACCTCTGCTCCTCGGATGCTGCCTGACCTGCTGTGCATTTTCCAGCACCACATGCAATCAACCCTGACTCTCCAGCATCTGCGGTCCTCGCTATCGCTTAATGTTTTAACAAAAATGTAGCTCTCTCTGATTTAAAATAAACAACTGATCCAGTATTCCACTGTCATTTGTGGAAGAATGTTCCAATCACTTAACACCCTTTTTGCAAAGAAATCTCTCCTGAACAGTCTGGCCCTGATTACCCCCTAGTTCTAGAATCTCTACCCATTGGAAATAGTTTACCTTTATTCATGACCCTGTCATTTCCTGTTTCTATCTTGAAGACTTTTATCAGTTCACCCTTTAACCTGCTAAATTCTATAGAAAACAGGTCTAATTTATATAATCCCTGAAGTCCTCAGGTAAGAATGGGTGATAACGAGATATTGCTGTGAATTGATATCTTGCTGCAAACTAGCAAGATTCTCGTCTTACCTCAGATGGAAAATCAAAACTCTGTTTGGTAGTGAGAACTTCATTTTGTTGATCTCACCATATCTTCCCAATTGACTCATCATTGCCCACGAGGTTCAGAGGCTGGGGAAATTCAGCCTTGTGTTTCTATCTTGTATTATGGACCAGAACAGACCCCTCAATATATATTTTAAGAAGGCACCCTAGACCGTAACGTTTTATTATCTTAAAAGTGGATGTGAAGTGCTGTGTTCCTGATGCAATGCAACTAGTCAAACTACTTAACATTAAGCAAAACGCAATTTATAAAGTTAAAAATCACGCAACACCAGGTTAGAGTCCAACAGGTTTAATTGAAAGCACCAGCTTTCGGAGTGACGCTCCTTCATCCTGTTGGACTATAACCTGGTGTTGTGTGATTTTTAACTTTGTACACCCCAGTCCAACACCGGCATCTCCAAATCACAATTTATAATGTAGTTAAAATGCAACCAAAGAAAGGAGAATTTAGAATAATTTAACACTTTTGGAAACTTAACAGAATAATAGATACTGTACCTATTATTAATTGTTACAACATAGTAATATCCCATAAATATACCTCTTGGCAAAAAGACAACCTGAAGACATTGGTTCTCACATGTGGTTCTCCAATCCAGAACAAGAAATTCCAGAGAAAATTCAGAGAGAGTAGCAGAGAGCAGACGTTCACTGAAGCTTCCAACTCTTTTGAGATTTCAATATCTTCTGATTAAAACTCAACCTAGAAACTAAAAAAAAAGAAATCCTGGTCTGTGAGAGCTGACCATACCCACACTGCTTCCGTTGTTCCAAATTTTAAAAAAACCAAAGGCCTCACAAAATATTTACTTTCTTAGAGACAGCTTGATGCCTCTGCCTTACAACCTCTCTTGAATAAGGACCAGAACAAAGTATCCTCTTAAAGTTGAAAATGTGTTGCTGGAAAAGCGCAGCAGGTCAGGCAGCATCCAAGGAACAGGAGAATCGATGTTTCGGGCATCAGCCCCCACGCCCAACCCCGAGATAAACTCAAACAGATTTTATCCTCTTAAAGTGACAGCATTGTCACCATAGGGGATCCACCCCATACTGACCTCACACTCACCTAGTCAAAACACCTTGTACAATTACGCAGTGCGCCTAGCTTACCTCCAGCTTTTAAAAAGATTCTCTAAATTTCCAGAATGAAAAGGGGGCCACAGTTAGAATCTCTGGAGAGTGATAAATGCAGATGTTCACTGTTCACTGTAAGATCTTTATGCTATCTGTTTTTCTCAGGATGTGTTAGTTGAAAGTTGATGATAAATCCAAGATGTGTCTCTTTTAAAGCTGGCAAAATTGCTCTGTTGGGCTCAAAATTCACTGTTTTCAAAGAATGCTACACCTTTATGCTTTTAGCAACATTGGTTTATGAAGAAATAAATGCCTAAAGCTCTTTGGTGATCTCTGGGAACCTTTTTTTGCTGTACCAAAATGATAGCTCCAGAACATGGTTGTTATAATCTTGATTTGGAGATGCTGGTGTTGGACTGGGGTGTACAAAGTTAAAAATCACACAACACCAGGTTATAGTCCAACAGGTTTAATTGGAAGCACACTAGCTTTCGGAGCGACGCTCCTGATCACCTGATGAAGGAACGTCGCTCCAAAAGCTAGTGTGCTTCCAGTTAAACCTGTTGCACTATAACCTGGTGTTGTGTGATTTTTAACGTTATAATCTTGGTGATCTCGAGATTTATTTTATGTCTAGCACAGGTAACTGCTTCTATAGACAAGCCCTTGTTTCTCACGAATTGAAATACAGCCATCATGTCATAGGTGAAAAAAAATCACTGTTTGTCACTAGCAACAGCAATTCTGAAACTCTCCGAATGATAAAACAAGACAGACCATACATCAATGTATGACCATAAATCAGATATTTTAAAAATACGTCTGAAGCAACACATTGCAACACAATCATTAGATTATGCAAAATATTTGATAAGATGGATTTCTTTTGGTACAGCAAAAAGTAAATTTGGAAATATAGACTCGACCAGCCTGTGTTTTGATTTTCCACCTTTTGAAATCCCTATGCGACAACCTTATAAGATCCAAAAAATTCCATCACAAATTTTTTTTTGTAAGAATCAAATCAAAATTATGTTCAAAAAGCATCTCTCAGAAACTTGTCTTGCAACATACATTACCTTGTACTGCAGTTCAGGTCTCGGGGTTCTCTTTGAAGATATTTTGCAAAGCCAGTAAAATAGTATGAATAAACAGCAGCTTAATAATTAATTTTGCTTCTTTTTTATCATCTGAAATGTGTTAGGTATCACACCTATGCAAATGGATTAAAGATACTTAATGTATTATAATCATTTAGGAATTTGGATTTTCAAAGAGAGAAAAATAGATTTTGGGATTCAGTTCTGTGAACTGAACTTTTTTTAAAAAGGTCGGAAAATTGTTTAGATCAGTGAAATAAAGACATCATTTCTGAGGTAATTTATGTTAAATGTTTCAAACAGTTACCTGCACAGTTAACCAAGTTTTTAAGTTTATTTGTTATGACCCACAGGAAAACAGACCATGGACAACTAGCTGTCTGACTTTCAGTTCAGAAAATGTTGAGTTCATAAGAATTTTCACCCTCTGAGAAGGTCAGATGACTATTTATGTAGAAATCTCCAAACTGTGTTTAGTTTGTGGAATCTCCAGGTTGAGAGACTTTGTAGAAGCCTTTTGACTGTCAGAATTTTTATAGGTGCGCCATCGAGAACATTCTGTCTGGATATCTCACTACCTGGTATGGCAACTGTACCATTCAAGATCGGAGATGGTTACAGAGAGTGGTGAGCTCGGCCCAGAAAATCGACAAAGGCCAACTTCCCATCTATAAAATCCATCTACCAGGTCCACCTATGACATGATGGCCGTATTTCTTCAAGGAAAGGCTGCCAGCATTCTCAAAGATTTATCCCACCCCAGCAATGTTTTTCTATAACCTGGGGAGAAGGAACAGCAGCCTGAACACATGCACCAGCTGGTTTCATAACAGTTTCTACCCTATTATTGTTAGAACATTGAATGGACTCACAAACTCTTAACATTCACCTATACCTGTGTTTTTGTTTTTGCTGCTTTTTCCCTATTATTTACTATCTATACTACTTAACTCTGTGATCTGCCTGTATTGCTCACAGGACAAAGCTTTTCACTGTGCCTCGGTACACGTGACAATCAATTCAATTCAATTCAATTCAACTGAAAAGGAATCCAGGCCCTCAGAACTGGAACCATCTTCGGGTGATCAAAATTGGAAAAATTCAGTTAAGTAAGACATGAGAGCGTTGATACTTCACTGGAATATTTCAGGGGAAGATATTAAATCTTTACGTTTACTGATTATGTGAAGATTTTTCTGAACTGTCATATATAGATTTTTTTTTGTTTAATAACATTGTGTTCTGTTGTTAAAGCACATCAGGGAGCCTTGTGTGAGTCTAATGAGTGACTAAATTATGACAGTGAACAACTGTAAAAACTAAACTGATGGCGCCAGATCTCAGTCTGAGCTTAATTTCTTTAATAAAACCCCACCAAATCTTCTGTGACTAAGTAGCTTAGGCATTTTCCAAGCAACCTATTCAGAGATGATACGGCCTGACCCCAGAAGAGATGGGACTTGAACCCAGGCCTACCCAGCCCAAAGATAGAGGCACTACCACTACCCCACAAGTGCTTCTAACGATAAGCATTAACTTGTCCAATATTACCATCAGCTGAAAAGGCAATCATTGACCAGCAAGTGATAGGGATTTACTCGAATAAAGAGAAATTAATTTAACAGAGATGTTTTCAGAAACAGCAACTCCCTTGACCATCCTAATACAGAACAGGGAAAAAAAAATTCTTCTTCTGGTATTTAGTCCTGTTCCTTATACAGTCATAGAGTCACAGAGATGTACAGCATGGACACAGACCATTTGGTCCAACTCATCCATGCTGATCAAATATCCAAAGTTAATCTAGTCCCATTTGCCAGCGCCCGGCCCATAGCCCTCCAAGCCCTTCCTATTCATATACCCATCCAGGTGCCTTTTAAATGCTGTAATTATACCAGTCTCCACCACTTTCTGGCAGCTCATTCCATACACGTACCACTCCCTGTGTGAAAAGATTACCCCTTAGGTCCCTTTGTCATCTTTCACCTCTCATCCTAAAACTCGGCCCTCTGGTCTCCCCACCCCAGGGAACATACCTTGTGTATTTATCCTATCCATGCCCCTTATGATTTTGTAAACCTGTATAAGGTCACCCATCAGCCTCTGACACTCCAGGGAAAACAGCCCCAGCCTGTTTAGCCTCTCCCAATAACTCAAATCCTCCAAACCTGGCAACATCCCTGTAAATCTTTTCTGAACCCTTTCAGGTTTCATAAAACATCCTTCCAATGGGAAGGTGACCAGAATTGCACTCAATATTCCAGCAGTGGCCTAATCAATGTCTTGTACAGCCGCAACATGACCTCCCAATTCCTGCACTCAATACTCCTGACCAATAAAGGAAAGCATACCAAACGCCTTATTCACTATCCTATCTACCTGCGACTCCACTTTCAAGGAACTATGAACCTGCACTCGAAGGTCTCTTTGTTCAGCAACACTCCCTAGGACCTTACCATTAAGTCGATAAGTCCCGCTCTGATTTGCTTTTTCCAAAATGCAGCACCTCGCATTTATCTGAATTAAACTCCATCTGCCATTTCTCGCCCCATTGGCCCATCTGGTCCAGATCCTGTTGTAATCTGAGGTAACCCTCTTTGCTGTCCACTACACCTCCAACTTTGGTGTCATCTGCAAACTTACTAACTATACCTCTTAAGCTCACATCCACATCATTTATATAAATGACAAAAAATAGAGGACCCAGCGCCAATCCTTGTGGCATTCCACTGGTCACAGGCCTCCAGTCTGAAAAACAGCCCTCCACCACCACCCTCTCTCTTCTACCTTTGAGCCAGTTCTGTGTCCAAATGGCTAGTTCTCCCTGTATTCCATGAGATCTAACCTTGCTAAAGAGTCTCCCATGAGGAACCTTGTCAAATGCCTTACTGAAGTCCATATAGATCACGTACACTGCTCTGCCCTCATCAATCCTCTTTGTTACTTCTTCAAAAAACTCAATCAAGTTTGTGAAACATGATTTCCATAGTGTTCAGGGATGTGTAGGCCAGGTGCATTTGTCAGGGGTAAATATAGGGTGGGGAATGGGTCTAGGTGGGTTACGCTTTGGAGGGCCAGTATGAAATTGTTGGGCCAAAGGGCCTGCTTCCATACTGTAGGGATTCTAATTCTTTCTGCAATAGGGGCACCACATTAGCCAACCTCCAGTTTTCTGGCACCTCATCTGTGACTATCAGTGATACAAATAGGGGCCCAGCAATTCCTTCCCAAGCTTCCCACAGAGTTCTCGGGTCCACCTGATCAGGTCCTGGGGATTTATCCACTTTTATGCATTTCAAGACATTCATAGCTGATTGTAATTATTCTGCCTGGATTCTGCACTCACCATCATGGCATCCATATCTTTTTCTCACATGAACAAGAACTATGTGAGTTCTGAGGGAGTGTCACAGGACCCAAAACGTTAACTCTGATTTCTCTTCACAGATGGTGCCAGAACTGCTGAGCTTTTCCAGCAACTTCTGTTTTTGTTGCAGCTTCCATCTATGTTCCAGATGTCTATGCCAGATTCCCACTAGTGAGCAACTGGAGGCCCATTAACAGGGATTATCAATCATTATCACCCCTCCTTGTTACTTAACCTCACCTCATAATGTGCCAGCTTCTATTCTGCTGCCCACCAGCTAGAAATTCGATGCTGAGAATTCTCAACATGGAAGTCTGAGGATATACCTCATGACACCTGCTTTGCCGTTTGTTCACCTTGTACACTCAGCACCAACTGAGGGCACGATCCAGGGGCAGTGACCACATGTATCCCATGTTCATGGGGTGAGCCGATGAATAATCACCAAACCCACTCACCCCCCCTTTCAGACTTCTTCTGGGACATTTTCTCCTGGAATGAGAGAAAGGGAGGGATTGAGTGAGATGGAAGTGGGAGACAGAGCTGATGGAGAGAAGATGGTGAGGATGGCGATCGAGTAGCACACAGGGCTGGTGCAAGTAAAACCGTGAGGGAGGATGCTGCAGAGTGGTAGAGCAAAAGCTTTGATGGAAGCTGGGTATCCCAGCATAGATAGAGTGAGTGTGAGGTCGAGAGAAGAAGGTGTAGTGGAGTGGAGACAGACAGGGAGCTGGAAGTCCTGATGAAGGGGATGGTAAAGAGGAGGGACCATGCTGCCAGGGTCCAATAGCACGGCCTCCTCTGGGAAGATGACAGCCCTCCTCTGCACCACCCCATCTACCAGAACCTCCAGGTCCTTATCCGCAAAGCAGGACGCCAATTTACCCTTCTCAGCCATTCCCAGGTAAATGTCCGTCAACAAGCAGGGTCAGTACATGACTGTGTGCTCAATGTCCTTTTCCAAACTGCATCAGCATGGGGGAATGCTGGTCTATCGTAGCAATGATGAGTACCTGTGGCTACAGTGAGTGGGAGAATCAAGTTGGCCTCAGAAGAGAGGGTGAAAAATCACACAACCACCAGGTTATAGTCCAACAGGTTTATTTGGAAGCACTAGCTTTCGGACCAGTGTTCCTTCATCAGTCTGACTCAAGATTGGGATACAGGCAGTCTCTAACCTCACACCTTTAATGCATTGTCTAAGCTGAGGTGTCACCTGTTTTTTAAATAAAACCTTAAGTTATCTTGAGAATGTGACTTAAAAAAAGGTTCTGGGATTTACATATTGATGAACCAAAACCTGCAACCCATTATAAAAGGTGAAAGACTGAACAACTATCTGGGTTTGGTCAATATAGCAGTTCAGCTGCATGACACTGTAATCCTTTGCTACAAATTCTGTGTCTTTTGGGTTGATCCACAATCACCTGATGAAGGAGCAGCGCTCTGAAAGCTAGTGCTTCCAAATAAACCTGTTAGACTATAACCTGGTGTTGTGTAATTCTTAACTCTGTCTACCCCAGTCCAATACCGGCCTCTCCACATCAGAGAGTGACAAGGTTGGTAGTTACTGATGCACATTTAAGATGGTAGCATAGGGAAACTCACCTGGCCTCGTCCATGAAATTCGATCAAAATGACATTTTGTCAAAAACTGATATGATTCAGCCCATAGAAATTGCAGCATGGAGATTGTCTGTTCATCTCATGGGCTGGTACTAGCACTTTCATTGCATTTTCATACAATGTGGATTGCTCTTATTATAGTATTCACAGAGACTGAATGGAAACAAATTGTTCTTTGTGTGTACATATCTGTTTCCCAGTCATTTTCTCGACGATGGCTAGACATTTTAGCACAGAGTCCAAGGTAAAATTGCCAGCCGAAGCTCATTTCTCTAAATCAAAAATAAAACTCAGAGAGAAACATCTGTCAGCAGTACAATCATTTATTTTACAAAGGTGAATGGGTATTTTTTGTTACCCTAAAAATTCAACACTGTTTTTCTGCAATTTCAATGTTCAATTTAGGTAGGTAACTTTTTTTATAAGTATTAAGATGGAGATGGAGATGTCGATGTCGTTTTTCCCTAGCCAAAATCATTTCCCTCTAATTCACTTGTGCTTTTTGGTTTCTCATCCCGCAGAGTCAGATGAATTTGCATGGTACAATAAGGGTCAATTTCCTGCTTCTGCAATCTTATGCACTTGAGTTGAGTTAGACCGAGAATGATAAGGAATAGTCGCTACCTAGATCGGTTCAGGAAAGTGGAAATTAGGAGTTTCTGAGCCTGAAAAGTGTGGAGAGATTTAAAATTGAATTCTGTAACTGGCAATTACATTTTGCAGCAGTTTATTTTTGACATTTGATTGGATATTTTGTGGCTTCTTACACTGTGAAACAATTGAGAAAGTTCCTCTGAATTCCTAAAGAAAGTTTTCTAATTTCCAAGCATCACAACATTACTGCTATTTAAGTAAGTTATAAAGTTGATGTCAATGAGGTGATCCAGAAAATTCTGATTTAAAATCTCTACAGACTATCAATGGGCACTCATTTTATATTGTTGTAAAGGTGATGTATTATTTAAATTTATTTAAATGACAGTGTTCATAAGGAAATAGACACTACTTTAAATACCTGCTGATGTGGAATAGCCAGAATACCATCAGGTGGTAGTTCCATCTGGACATTGCAAAGAAACTTTACAAGTCGCTCACAAAATTCCAATGGCATGACACTTAGGTATTAGGAAAATACAAGTCAATATACTAAGACAATTTATTTGCCAGGATTACAGAAAGATGTGAAATCTTGGCAGACATGCCACATATGTCAAGTAGTGGAGAAACTTAACCATCAATTAAATTTGCACTTTCAATTCTAATACCAGCTTTGGAAGAGCCACCGAGCATGGTTTAATAGATTGTGTCAGACTCCTGCCTAAAACAGGAGTGGACATCAACACCATCTAACAATTATAGATGGTTCAACAAGATTCTCTAAGGCACTGCCTTTAAAACAAAATCACAACAAAATAGATATTTCAGAAGTTAGTTCAATTTTTTTTACAAGATATGATTACCAATTAGATACAATCGGGTCAAGTTTCAAATTTTATGCCCCCAAATAATCAAAGGAATAATGAACAGTTTAGGAATAAATCAATTTACATCTTCAGCTTATCATTCACAATCTCACAAAGTATTTGAAAGATGACAACAAACTTTCAAAACCAATGATTACAGCTTACTGTCAGGAATGTCCATTGTTTCAGATAAGGAAATTCCCATGTTAAAGTTTGCAATTAGGGATATCAGAGTTCCAGGGGAAGGATCATCAAACAAACATTTCGTGTTTGTCTTGAAGCCAACACCAGAAGCATTCAGGCAAAACCCCGACATAATCAGCTTTGACAGACTAAGCACATGACTGCAATGTATTTCGCCAATCAAGTGCATTTTTGTTAGTTTTCATAGTATCCCTATAGTGTGGAAGCAGGCCATTCTACCCATCGATTTAACACCAACCCTCTGAAGACCATCCCACCCAGGCCCATCTCCCTGTAACCCTACATTTCCCATGGCTAACCCATCTAATCTGCACATATTTGGACTGTGAGAGCAAACCAAAGCACCGAGAGGAAACTCACACAGACATAGGAAGAATGTGCAAATTCCATGCAGTCACCTGAGACAGGAATTGAACTCAGGTCCCTGGCACTGTGAGGCAGCAGAGCTAACCACTGAGCCACTGTGCCATCCCTAATGCTCTCAAATAGCCAACATTCCAGGAGATGACTAACAAAATGCTACAAAGACATTCCCAAACTCTCCTTGATGGGGTAACATTGCTGATAATGAGTGAGAGGTTTGAGGATGCTCCATTGTTGAAGGCATTTAGGCTGTGACTTTTGATCTCTCAGGGAATCGACGGATATGGAGAGTAGTTAGGAAAGTAAAGTTGAAGCCCAATATCAGCCGCAATCAGATTGAATGGAGCAAACTCGACAGACTATATGACTTATTACTTGTGCTCCCGGACTTTTTCCCTTGCTCTTCCAGTTGATCTTCCTCCATCACCTCCCTTCAACTTTACCTCACTCCCACTTTGCTGTCACTAACTTATATTGCCCCAAGTCTTGTGTTCATCAAAATGACTTTCAATAGCCACTGGTCCCTCAATACTACAAATTTAAAATAATTATATGTATTTTTAATCCTCTCACAGATTTTTCCTGTCCCATTTCTGTAACTGAAATAACGTCACAGAGGTCAGTATCCCATCAGCCTTTATTACACATGGGGAAACCATTATACTGATCCACCTCCCTCAGAGCCAGCTCTCAAAGTGAACAGAATCTCTGACACTCCTGTTTTTTTTTCTTTTTTCTTACCCCCCACACTCCCACCCAACTGTGGTAGTGCTTATTTATTCCCCAGCACCCATGTTGTGTGTGTGCAGGTGTGAGACACAGTGAAAGACACAAGGTGCACGAATCTTTATTCAGGTTCTACCACCAGGAAGATAGGAAACCCCCAAGTGGCCAGTGACAAGCACTGCCCTTCACATCAAATTCCAGGGTGTTGGTGGAGACCGCGTGCTCCTTCTCCAAGGACACCCGGGCTCTAACGTAACCGCGGAAGAGGGGCAGGCAGTTGGCGCTAACAACCCCCTCCATGGCCCGCTGCCTGGACCTGTTGATGGCCAGTTTGGCCAGGCCCAGGAGCAGACCCACGAGGAGGTCTTCAGACCTGCCCTCCCTCCTCCGTACCGGGTGCCCGAAGATCAGGAGCGAGGGACTGAAGTGCAGCCAAAAGCAGAGGAGAAGGTTTCTAAGAAAATCAAAAAGGGAGTGCAAACGCCCACACCCAATATATACATGGTCCACGGACTCCACAGCGCCACAGAACAAGCAGTTGGGCTGGGAGTCCATGAACCACCGCAACCTGCGGTTGCAGGGGACTGCTGCGTGCAGCACCCTCCACCCCAGATCCCCGAGAGAAAGGGGGAGGACTCCCGCGTAGAGAGCCCTCCACTGGGGATCCCCACCGCCCGGTGGCAAATGGGCACGCCAAGGCGTGTCCGGATAGTGGATGAGGGAGAAGAGGTGGACGGTGTGCAGCAGCAGTCGATACAGGGCCTTCCTTTTTATATCCTTAACAGGGACAAAATTAAAATTCCGGAGGCGGCTCAGGTTGTGGGGCACAGGCTCCCGCGGGAAGTACGGGACCTTGGGGCCAATGTGAAATTCCGTCCGGGCTGGGGTGAGCGCGGACGGGATCCCACCGCACACCTGAGCATCCTCCAACCGGTGCACTACGTCGGGTCCGAGCACTGCCGTTTTAAGGCGTCGGATGGCGGTGGCCACATACCAGATGTCTACCAGATGCTCGCTATGTCCTGTGGCAGCGTCCAGCCCAGGCCCCCGGCGCCCAGCACGTCCCCGAACTTGGTCACCCTCGCCGCCATGGCCCTCCCCTCTGACAGCCACTTGAACCCGCGAGTACGGAGGTGCGGATTCCTGAGCAACGGCTCCCTGACGACAGCCGCTACTCCAGCCGGAGGGTAGGCGCAGCGCGATTCGACCATGTTCCAGACAGTGATCAGGTCCTGGTAAAAGACAGGCAGCGTCTTGAGGGCGACCTCCAAACCGTCGTTGTCGACGAACAGGAGCTGCGTGTCGTAGTTGAGGTTACGCACCTGGAGGAAAAAATACGTCGCCAGGACGCACCACCTAGGAGGAGGCTCGACGTAAAGGTATCGCCGCAAGGTCTGAAGGCGAAACGTTGTGACCTGGGTGCGGACACACACCAGCAACTGACCACCCTCGGCATTCCTGTTTATTTTTCTTTTTTTCTTCGCACAGTCACAGTCAGTCACAGAAATGGTCCAATCTCTCCAGAAGGGAAGGAAACACTCAAGTGGCCAGTCACAACTCCAGGGTGTCGGTGGACACCGCGTGCTCCTTCTCCAAGGACACCCGGGCCCTACATTCCTGTTCTTTTTTTTTTTTTTTCTTTCTTTTTTTTGTTTCCCTGTTTATATTTTTTTTCTTTCTCCTTTTTTTCCCGGGCTCTAATCTCCTGTTTATTTATTTATTTATTTATTTATTTATTTTTTATTTATTAAAACCCCCACACTACCGCCTAAGTGCGGTAGTGCTTATTTTTATTCCCCAGCACCCGTGGTGTGTGTGTGCAGGTGTAAAACACAGTGAAGGACACAAAGTGCATGAATCTTTATTCAATGTCCACCACCAGGAAGATAGGAAAAACACCCAAGTGGCCAGTGACAAGCACTGCCCTTCAAACCACAGGGCAATGCTGTGTGATCAAAACAGTGGAGGGGAGGGTAGGGACTAAATCAAAATAGAGTTGGAGGGAGAAATGACGCACTCCACTCCCTGCGGCGCCCACCTCTCCCTGAACAACTCCAGGGTGTTGGTGGACACCGCGTGCTCCTTCTCCAAGGACACCCGGGCTCTAACGTAACCCCGGAAGAGGGGCAGGCAGTCGGCCCTAACGACCCCCTCCACGGCCCGCTGCCTGGACCTGTTGATGGCCAGTTTGGCCAGGCCCAGGAGCAGACCCACGAGGAGGTCTTCGGACCTGCCCTCCCTCCTCCGTACCGGGTGCCCGAAAATCAGGAGCGTGGGACTGAAGTGCAGCCAAAAGCAGAGGAGAAGGTTCTTAAGAAAATCAAAAAGGGAGTGCAAACGCCCACACCCAATATATACATGGTCCACTGACTCCACAGAACAAGCAGTTGGGCTGGGAGTCCATGAACCACTGCAATCTGCGGTTGCAGGGGACTGCTGCGTGCACCACCCTCCACCCCAGATCCCCGAGAGAAAGAGGGAGGACTCCCGCGTAGAGAGCCCTCCACTGGGGATCTCCACCGCCCGGTGGCAAATGGGCACGCCAAGGCGTGTCCGGACGGTGGATGAGGGAGAAGAGGTGGACGGTGTGCAGCAGCAATCGATACAGGGCCCGCCTTTTTATATCCTTAAAAGACACAAAATTAAAATTCCGGAGGCGGCTCAGGTTGTGGGGCACAGGCTCCCGCGGGAAGTACGGGACCTTGGGGCCAATGTGAAATTCCATCCGGGCCGGGGTGAGCGCGGACGGGATCCCACCGCACACCTGAGCATCCTCCAACTGGTGCACTACGTCGGGTCCGAGCACTGCCGTTTTAAGGCGTCGGATGGCGGCGGCCACATACCAGATGTCTACCGCTGCCCTGCTCGCTATGTCCTGCGGCAGCGTCCAGCCCAGGCCCCCGGCACCCAGCACGTCCCCGACCCTGGTCACCCTCGCCGCCACGGCCCTCCCCTCTGACAGCCACTCGAACCCGCGAGTACGGAGGTGCGGATTCCTGAGCAACGGCTCCCTGACGACAGCCGCTACTCCAGCCGGAGGGTAGGCGCGACGCGATTCGACCATGTTCCAGACAGTGATCAGGTCCTGGTAAAAGACAGGCAGCACCTTGAGGGAGACCTCCAAACCGTCACGGTCGACGAACAGGAGCTGCGTGTCGTAGTTGAGGTTACGCACCTGGAGGAAAAAATACGTCGCCAGGACGCACCACCTAGGAGGAGGCTCGACGTAAAGGTATCGCCGCAAGGTCTGAAGGCGAAACGTTGTGACCTGGGTGCGGACACACACCAGCAACTGACCACCCTCGGCATTCCTGTTTATATCTGTCAGCTAGGGCTCCCTGATTGGACAGGTCAACAAGCCCAATCAGGGAACTCATATTCTATGAGGTCAACCTAGCTGACCTCACTACAGTCACTCCAGTAACCTCCTTCTGAGATGCAATCGATCCTCAAATTCAATGCTAATTTCTCAGTCTGTGCTTTATCTTTCCCCTTTTATTTGCTGTAGCACAGGCAGCTGTCCCTTCACCTGTTTATGCCTCAGTGCTGCTCCTTTAACAAGGTTATGTTGTCCTTGGCTTTTTTTTTCAGAAAGGTTATAAAAGACACAAACTCCAAAAAGCCTATGTTTGAAGGGTTTTAACGTCGATTTGTTACAGCTCACAGATATTGCCTCAGGCAAAAGGTTCCCAAGTTTAAAAAAAACACTTATACAATGAAAGGGGAGTGGCCAGTTCTCCCAGCTCCGCCTTTCTCTGGTTTGGTTTGGTCCGGCTCTTCACTGAAAGCAGTCAGGCAGTTGTGAAGTTGCTGGTCCCAAAGAAACAGCTCCAAGCTAATATTCTCACTCTGACCTCTCTCCTGTAAGAACCTGTGTTTGATTTTAACTTTTGTGCCAAGGCGTGTTTATGGGGATTGTTGCTAGAATTTGGAACAGCATCATTAAGTTGGTATAATCTGTTGTGTTTTCAGATAGGTTAAGTTATGCTGTATTCTATTCACTTTTGTTTGTGTTTCATTCGGTAAACTCATAAATAGTCATAGAGTCATAGAGATGTACAGCATGGAGACAGACCCTTCAGTCCAACTCGTCCATGCCAACCAGATATCCCAACCCAATCTAGTCCCACCTGCCAGCACACGGCCCATATCTCTCCAAACCCTTCCTATTCATATACCCATCCAAATGCCTTTTAAATGTTGCAACTGTACCAGCGTCCACCACTTCCTCTGGCAGCTCATTCCATACCCGTACCACCCTCTGCGTGAAAAACTTGCCCCTTTGGTCTCTTTTATATCTTTCCCCTCTCACTCTAAACCTATGCCCTCTAGTTCTGGACTCCCCCACCCCAGGGAAAAAACTTTGTCTATTTATCCTATCCATGCCCCTCATAATTTTATAAACCTCTATAAGGTCATCCCTCAACCTCCGACATTCTAGGGAAAACAGCCCCAGCCTGTTCAGCCTCTCCCCATAGCTCAGATCCTCCAACCCTGGCAACATCCTTGTAAATCTTTTCTGAACCCTTTCAAGTTCCGCAACATCTTTCTGATAGGAAGGAGACCAGAATTGCATACAATATTCCAACAGTTGCTGAACCAATGTCCTGTACAGCCGCATCATGACCTCCCAACTCATGTACTCAATACTCTGACCAATAAAATAAAGCATACCAAACACCTTTTTCTCTATCCTATCTCCCTGCGACTCCACTTTCAAGGAGCTATGAACTGCACTCCAAGGTGTTTAAGTCCTGCTAAGATTTGCTTTCCCAAAATGTAGCACCTCGCATTTATCTGAATTAAACTCCATCTGCCACTTCTTGGCCCATTGGCCCATCTGGTCCAGATCCTGTCGTAATCTGAGGTAACCTTCTTCGCTGTCAACTACACCTCCAATTTTGGTGTCTTCTGCAAATTTACCAACTGTACCTCTTATGCTCTTATCCAAATCATTTATGTAAATGATGAAAAGTAGAGGACCCAGCACTGAAACTTGTGGCACTCCACTGGTCACAGGCCTCCAGTCTGAAAAACAACCTTCCACCACCACCCTCTGTCTTCTACCTTTGAGCCAGATCTGTATCCAAATGGCTAGTTCTCCATGTATTCCATGAGATGCAACCGTGCTAACCAGTCTCCCATGGGGAACCTTGTCGAATGCCTTACTGAAGACCATATAGATCACGTCCACCATTCTGCCCTCATCAATCCTCTTTGCTACTTCTTCAAAAAACTCAATCAAGTTTGTGAGACATGATTTCCCACACACAATGCCATGTTTACTATCCCTAATCAGCCCTTGCCTTTCCAAATACATGTACATCCTGTCCCTCAGGATTCCCTCCAACAACTTGCCCACCACTGAGGTCAGGCTCACTGGTCTATAGTTCCCTGGCTTGTCTTTACCACCCTTCTTAAACAGTGGCACCACATTAGCCAACCTCCAGTCTTCCAGCACCTCACCAATGACTATCGATGATACAAATATCTCAGCAAGAGGCCCAGTAATCACTTCTCTAGCTTCCCACAGAGTTCTAGGGTACACCTGATCAGGTCCTGGGGATTTATCCACCTTTATCTGTTTCAAGACATCCAGCACTTCCTCCTCTGTAATCTGGACATTTTGCAAGATGTCACCATCTATTTCCCTACAGTCTATATCTTCCATATCCTTTTCCACAGTAAATACTGATGCAAAATATTCATTTAGTATCTCCCCCATTTTCTGAGGCTCCACACAAAGGCCGCCTTGCTGATCTTTGAGTGGCCCTATTCTCTCCCTAGTAATCCTTTTGTCTTTAATGTATTTGTCAAAACGTTTTGGATTCTCCTTAACTCTATTTGCCAAAGCTATTTCATGTCTCCTTTTTGCCCTCCTGATTTCCCTCTTAAGTATACTCCTACTGCATTTATACTCTTCTAAGGATTCACTCGATCTATCCTGTCTGTACCTTACATATGCTTCCTTCTTTTTCTTAACCAAACCCTCAAAGTCATCCAGCATTCCCTGTACCTACCAGCCTTTCCTTTTCACCCTGACAGGAATATACTTTCTCTGGATTCTCGTTATCTCATTTCTGAAGGCTTCCCATTTTCCAGCCGTCCCTTTACCTGCAAACATCTGCTTTTGATAGTTCTTACCTAATACCATCAAAATTGGCCTTTCTCCAATTTAGAACTTCAACTTTAAACCTGGTCTATCCTTTTCCATCATGATTTTAAATCTAATAAAATTATGGTCACTGGCCCCAAGGTGCTCCCCCACTGACACCTCAGTCACCTGCCCTGCCTTATTTCCCAAGAGTAGGTCAAGTTTTGCACCTTCTCTGGTGAGTACATCCACATACTGAATCAGAAAATTTTCTTGTACACACTTAACAAATTCCTCTCCATCTAAACCTTTAACACTATGGCAGTCCCAGTCTATATTTGGAAAGTTAAAATCCGCTACAATAACCATCCAATTATTCTGACAGAAAGCTGAGATCTCCTTACAAGTTTGTTTCTCAATTTCCCTCTGACTATTAGGGGGTCTATAATACAATCCCAGTAAGGTGATCATCCCTTTCTTATTTCTCAGTTCCACCCAAATAACTTCCCTGGATGTATTTCCAGGAATATCCTCCCTCAGCACAGCTGTAGTGCTATCCCTTATCAAAAATGCCACTCCCCCTCTTTTCTTGCCTCCCTTTCTATCCTTCCTGTAGCATTTGTATCCTGGAACATTAAGCTGCCAGTCCTGCCCATCCCTGAGCCATGTTTCTGTAATTGCTATGATATCCCAGTCCCATGTTCCTAACCATGCCCTGAGTTCACTTGCCTTCCCTGTTCGGCCCCTTGCATTGAAATAAATGCAGTTTAATTTATTAGTCCTACCTTGTCCCTACCTGCCCTGACTGTTTGACTCACTTCTGTTCTCAGCTGTACCAGTCTCAGACCGATCTCTTTCCTCACTATCTCCCTGGGTCCCCCCCCCCCCCCCCCCCCCCCACCTTACTAGTTTAAATGCTCCCAAGCAGCTCTAGCAAATTTCCCTACCAGTATATTAGTCCCCTTCCACTTTATGTACAAACCATCCTTCTTGTACAAGTCACTTCTACCCCAAAAGAGATTCCAATGGTTTAAAAACGTGAATCCTTCTCCTATAAACCAGCTCCTCGGCCATGCATTCATCTGCTCTATTCCCCTATTCCTGCCCTCACTAGCTCGGAGCACCAAGAGTAATCCAGATATTACTACTCTCAAGGACCTCCTTTTTAAATTCCTGTCTAACTCTCTGTAATCTCCCTTCAGAATCTCAACCTTTTCCCTTCCAATGTCGTTGGTCCAATGTGGACAATGACGTCTTGCTGGCCCCTCTCCCCCTTGAGAACATTCTGCACCCTCTCGGAGACATCCTTGACCCTGGCACCAGGGAAGCAACACACCATTCTGATTTTTTGCTGCTGGCCACAGAAACGTCTGTCTGTACCTCGGACTAGACAGTCCCCTAACACAATTGATCTCTTGTAAGCCGGCGTACCCCTCGTTGCATTAGAGCCAGTCTCAATACCAGAAACTTGACTGTTCGTGCTATGGTCTCCTGTGAATCCATCACCCCTTACACTTTCCAAAACAGCATACCTGTTTGAAATGGGTACAGCCACAGAAGGCTCCTGCACTACCTGCCTACCTCTCTTACCTTTCTTGGTGTTAACCCATCTATGTGACTGTATCTGAGGCTTTCCCCCCTTCTTATAACTGCCATGCATCATATACTGTTGCTGTTGCAAATTCCTTATTGCTTCTAACTGCCTCTCCAACTGATCCATTCGATCTGATAAGATTCACAACCAACAGCACTTATTGCAGATATAATCTGCAGTAACCCTTAAACTCTCTTTAAACTCCCACATCTGACAAGAAGCATGTATCACTCTACTAAAGCTCATTTTTGCTCCTTCACAATCTACAGATCCAGAAAATAATACCGTCTTATACCTCTACAAAACACTGCCCCAGGTTAAATTAATATTTACGGCTTATATTTTAAGTTTAATCAAGAGACATATCTCAAAAAACATATAATCAAGAAAGAACCCACTCTACTCACTACTGCAGACTTACTGTAAAGCCGCGCTTAAAATATTTACTTTACTGTCTCTGTGTTGTGACCTCTCCCAAACAGGTTCCTCCAAGATCAGTTGTGAATTTCACTGTTTGTTTATTTTCCCAGATGCACTCCGATGTCCAACGATACATGAATTCAAACAGCAAAGGCAGTAATTATGCAGGTTCACTGCTGTGTCAGTTTCTTTCTCTCTCTCTCTCTCTCTCCTGCATTGACCTCACCATGTGCTTCCTTTGTCTGCTCTTCTCCCTTTTAGAACTGCTGTTGTTTTGACTTTTTTTTGCAAAGTTCCAAAAACAATGCAACAGCATATAAAATAGTAATTACTGCTCCTGGAATTCGAGGAAATCACTTCCAACATCTAAAATACCTCAAAGAAGGAGCAGCTGTTACAGCCAGAAAGTTTTTCCGTCCTCCATCTTGGATTACCCAGAAGCTTGATAAATTCTGTTTTGTTTAAAACTAAGTGGTTTGACCAGCCTCATCTCTCCTGGAATATCCATGTTACACCTGCTTAAAATAATGAGCAAAGTTATGGTCTGGGCTAACATTTCTTGAAATGTTTTGAGGGTGTCTGGCTTGGTCCATAACACCTAAAAATTGGTATTCCTTCACATACCCCACACCTCTTCCTTCCCTTACATCCTATAAAAGATCACCTATAACCCACCTCTTAGTCTAAAGTTTAGATCACTATTTCCTCTTCCAATGTCTCGGAGTCGTTTTTTTATGTTTTTACAAAGGGTTTTGGGGTTCTTTCTAAATGAGAGATGTTAAAAGATTGTTTTATTACTTGTTATCATTTAGTCCCTCTCATTTATAAAGCACCCCAAAGTAAAATATGACAACTAAAAGGGCTCAGGGCCAGTGGAAGAGAAAATAATGGCTAGTGATGTGAAGTTTAAGCTAAGAGGTGGTTTATAGAATGTTTTATTTCTTATTATTGTCATTAGCTCCTTTCAAACCATTGGGCACCTCCACCTCTCACTTCCACCAAGTCATCTCTTCTCCATGAACCTGTTTATAAATCATTTTTACAGCCGTTGAACACCTCCTTTCCAATTATTTCCCTGTTGTCAAATGGTTCCTGTCTCATAGTACAGTATGTTTGCCAAGTTGGAAAGATCTTAAGAAAGATAAATGTAGATCATGAACAGAGCTTGCTACAGCAGACATGGACAGCAGCCAATCAGCAAGAATTAATAATTCATTTTCCAACTAGGTCACAAGTCATTGGAAGACCAATCAGAAATTCTGATACACTTTCCAATGGGAAAAAAATAAATTCAGACCATTTGGAACTCTGACCCAGAGGGATGTGAAGACTCAGTCATTGATTATTCTTAACACTGAGATTGATACTTGCTTAAAAATGTGCTGCTGGAATAGCGCAACAGGTCAGGCAGCATCAAAGGAACAGAAGAATCGAAGTTTCGAGAATAAGCCCTTCTTCAGGAAACTGAAGATTGAGATTGATAGCTTTGTTCAGATCAAAAACATCAAGGCTGATGGGAACAGTGTAGGAAGACAGTGTTAAGGAGATCATGATTTCATTGAATAGCACACAGTAGGCTAGAAGGGCTGAATGGCCAGTTGCTGCTCATTTGTTCTTATGGCTGATACTGGAATGATACTGGAGTGAAGATTGAAGCCAAAAGCACGTTTAGAATCGTGTCTTAAAATTATATGGGTGAGAAAGGAGAGGCAATTTCCTACGTTTGGGAAGTCAGCAACACATTGGAATTGCTGCTGAGAATGAGGAAAGAGTGGTTTGGAGAAATTTGTTTACAGAGAAATTATTTGGAGCATGTTTTGTCAGAAATAAGACAAAACCCACTGCAGAATTTTAGGAAAAATTTGGAGGAATATTTGAAGAGAAGCAATGGGGCAAGAGCAGAGGAGTATGATTTAGGAAGAAGATAAAATCCAGATTACATTGGTTCATATTCTGCTCAATCGTTTCCATTTATTTGTTACTTTTCCTGCATTGTATTAAGCCACTCTTCCATGGATATAAAATCAATCAATGAACTGCATGAAATTTGCCTATTATTGGATATTCCATTTTATTTATTGTTGTTGAAGTAACTGGAAAAGGGTTAGATATTAGCTTTCAGAATGAGGGGTGTGTGTAAAATAGGTTCAGGTAGTTAGCCCATCATCTTCATGCACACCCCGAAGGGGCCACCCCTGTAGATATTTCAATCAAACTTCTCAGAGATGTTTGGTGCAGGTGGGATTTGAACTTGCATCTTCTAGAGCAAAGATAGGTGTAGAAACCTGCTGGTGGTTCTAAATTTTGGTGAATGAGAAATAAACAGGATAGAGTTGGGTGCAGTCCTTCAGGAGATGCATGTCTCATTAGGACTGTAATTTGGGAGGAGATCACCTTTTTGGAGAAACATTGCAACAGTTACCATGTGACCCTGAACTGCTACCACCAAAACAAATAAAATAGACTTTTATTTTTCATTTGCTACATTTCTGGGCCTTTACAGTGCTAGCTAATTGGCTACTCCATTTACATTTTAAAAACAAATATACTTCAATAATTGTACTTCACAATTAATTAGTTGGCTGCAAAGTGCCTTGGGATGTCCTGTGGAGTCAGTGTAAATGGAAGTTCTTTATTTTAATGGCCTTTCCCAATTCCTAAACTCTATTATGCTTTTATCAGACTTGTAATATTAGGAAATAAGCGGCATTCAACTGAAAGAAAGAATACATTTGTTAGAATGCATTTCAGTGTCAATTTAAGAACATCAGAAGATAATTTGGTTCCTTAAACCGTATCCCTCTGCTTTTTTAATTGTTTAATTGTAGCATCCAGCTGTCTGAGCAATTATTTTACATGTTTATCTTGGGGTAAAGATATGTGTAATATCTCCTGCAAATTTACATTCCACCCCTTTACTGCCTGATCCTACTTTTCGGTTTAATTTTTAAAAAAATATTGGCTTCTTTTCCCCTGCTATTTTATATTTTATTTGATGGGATAGTACCTTAAGGGCTTTATTTTTGGACTGCAAAGCTTGTTCTAATGCATAAATTATACTTCGACAGTGAAAGTCTTGTGATGCATCTCCATTTGTGTTTATTTGGAATCCTCCAGAACTTGCTGAATTCTGAGTTTTGGTGTTCCTTTTATCATCCTTGGGCTGCTGTTTAACAGTTTTAAAGGCTTTTGAGATCTATAAAGTGTTTTTTTAATGTGGTGTGAATGAGAAAATTAGACATTTCCATCATGTAACTAATGATGGGATAATAAAATATTCAGAAATTAGAAGAAAAATAATTCCCTTTACATGCTCCTTTCATGTTAGCTGAATGTTCCAAAACTAAACTAATCCTGGAGTGTAGCCTCTTGTTTTTGTAGGTAAATATAATAACCTATACACAGCACAGTTGCACAAAGAGCAAATAAATTAACCAGTTCATGTCCCTCAGGTCTTAGATAGTACCTGTGCACCCTTGATTGAAACATCCTGGTTGGCTGGGACTGTTCACAGAGTGGATTGGAAAATAAGCTTCTCCTACATAGGGATCACTGTTTTGGAAAAATAGAGCAAATGTCATTTAAGGCAGGTGAAGTAAAGACCCTTCATACAGAGGGTTGTGAATTTTTGTAACTCTATCTCAAAGGGCAGTGGAGACAGAGTCTTTGTATATTTTAAGGCAGTGTTTTGGATCTTTGATAAGCAAGGGGGTGAAAGGCAATCAGGGACAAACACAGAGAATGCTGGAGAAACTCAGCAGGCCTGGCATTAATTATGGAGAGAGAAACAGAGTTAATGTTTCGAGTTCAGTATGATTTTATTCATCACTTTCTCTGTCGGTCTTGCCCCTGGATCTCTCTCTCTCTCTCTCTCTCTCCCTATTTATTAATCCTCTAGATCTTCCTCTGTCTCCCTATTTATTAATCGTCTAGATCTCCCTCTGTCTGTCTTTATCAATTTCCCGGATCTCCGTCTGTCTCTGTTTATTGATTCTCTGGATCTCCCTCTGTTATTAATCCCCTGGATCTCCCTCTGTCAGTTTATCAATTTCCTGGATCTCCCTCTGTTATTAATCCCCTGGATCTCCCTCTGTCGGTTTATCAATCTCCTGGATCTCCCTCTGTTATTAATCCCCTGGATCTCCCTCTGTCAGTTTATCAATCCCCTGGATCTCCCTCTGTTATTGATCCCCTGGATCTCCCCTCTGTCAGTTTATCAATCCCCTGGATCTCCCTCTGTTATTGATCCCCTGGATCTCCCTCTGTCAGTTTATCAATCCCTGGATCTCCCTCTGTTATTGATCCCCTGGATCTCCCTCTGTCAGTTTATCAATCCCCTGGATCTCCCTCTGTTATTGATCCCCTGGATCTCCCTCTGTCAGTTTATCAATCTCCTGGATCTCCCTCTGTTATTGATCCCCTGGATCTCCCTCTGTCTCTCTGTTTACTCATTCCCCTGTGTGCCCTACCCCTGGCTCTCTCTCGCTCTCTCTCCTTCTCCCCCCTGTGCAGGGTGCTGCGGGACTGGCATTAGCACCTTCTCCCGCTAATCCTGGAGGGCTCAATCCGCACAAACTCTCTGCAAGTGGGAGCCGGGAGCGGGGTAACTCGATGCTGCCAGTTGCCATGGTCACAGGCCGGTTCAGAAAGCTCTCGGGCCCATATTAGGGACTGTATTCCCGCCTCATCCTGACATCACTGGGCGCAGAGAGCCCTCCCTCCAGCCGCCTCTCGCTGCCTCCCATTGACGCCGCCACTTCGCTCCAGTTTGCGGAGGTTGGCGGCGCCGAGTAGGAGCGGCGCAGAGTCGGCGCAGAGCCGGGGCAGAGCCAGGGCAGAATCGGCGCAGAGCCGGGGCAGAATCGGCGCAGAGCCGGGGCAGAACAGGCGCAAAGGCAGCGCAGTGTCGGGTAACCGCGGCGGATCTCCAGCCCAGCGCCGAGACTGTGCAACATCGTCGGGCGGAGCGGCGGAATCGAGCGGGAGGGCAGCAAGTGGCCTCTGAGAGTGTTACCCCCACCCCCCCCCCCCCCCCCCACGACCACCCCTCACCCTCTCAGCTCTGCCTCCACCCCCCCACCCCCCTCTCACTCCAGGGGAAGGGGGGGCAGGGTGGGGGTGCCGGCCGATCGGTCGGTGCTGCCTTCGGAAAGTTTCGCTCAGGGACAGTGAGCTCCCGCCGCCCGGACTCACCGCCGGGATGGAGCCGGCTTTAGGAGACTGGAGGACGGCTCGGCTTCTGCTGCTGGTGTTGGCGCTGCTGCTGCCGCCAGGTAGGATGGGCATCTGGGGGGAGAGAGGGGGCTGGAGGGGGGGAAGTAGGGGCTGGAGGGTGAGGGGTGGAGATGGGGGCTGAGGGGAAAGGGGATTGGGCTGGGGAGAGGGGATGGAGCTGGGGAGTGGGGAGAGGGGATTGGGCTGAGGGGGAGAGGGGATGGAGCTGGGGAGTGGGGAGAGGGGATTGGGCTGAGGGGGAGAGGGGATGGAGCTGGGGAGAGGGGATTGGGCTGAGGGGGAGAGGGGATGGAGCTGGGGAGAGGGGATTGGGCTGAGGGGGAGAGGGGATGGGGCTGAGGGGGAGTGGGGGTGGGGCTGAGGGGGAGGGGGCTGGGGAAAGGGGATGAGGATGGGGCTGGGGGCGCATGGGGCTGAGGGGGAGAGGGGATGGGGGGCTGAGGGGATGGGGGGCTGAGGGGGAGAGGGGATGGGGGGCTGAGGGGGAGAGGGGATGGGGGCTGAGGGGGAGAGGGGATGGGGGACTGGGGAGAGGGGATGGGGGCTGGGGAGGGGGCATTGGGCTGAGGGGGAAAGGGGCTGGGGAGGGGAATGGGGCTGGGGAGGGGGGGGAAGCAGCTGGGGAGAGGGGATGGGGCTGAGGGGACGGGGCTGAGGGGGAGAGGGGACGGGGCTGAGGGGGAGAGGGGACGGGGCTGAGGGGGATGGGCTGGGGAAAGGGGATGAGGATGGGGCTGGGGAGGGGGATGGGGCTGGGAGGGGGATGGGGCTGAGGGGGAGAGGGGATGGGGGGCTGGGGAGGGGGATGGGGCTGAGGGGGAGAGGGGATGGGGGGCTGGGGAGGGGGGGTTGGGGAGAGGGAATGGGGCTGAGGGGGAGAGGGGAGGGGGGATGGGCTGGGGAAAGGGGATGAGGATGGGGCTGGGGAGGGGGATGGGGGTCTGGGGAGAGGGGATTGGGCTGAGGGGGAAAGGGGATGGGGCTGGGGAGGGGGGATGGGGCTGGGGAGAGGGGATGGGGCTGAGGGGGAGAGGGGATGGGGCTGAGGGGGGAGAGGGAATGGGACTGGGGAGAGGGGATGGGGCTGGGGAGAGGGGATGGGGCTGGGGAGAGGGGATGGGGCTGATGGGGAGAGAGTAAGACACTGAGGGGCAGCAGAGACTAGGGGTGGTAGGTGTCCTCAATGACGATCGAGAGAGTCCCGGAGTCGGAGGGAGGGAGCCTCGGCAATGGGGAGGGGGTTTGAAATGTTCCCACTTGGAGAGGGTTTGAGCCACGGCTGAGAGCTGCAGCACGATGTGCTCGCATTGGTCACGGTGAAACTCTTACTGTTCCTGCAAAATATTACATTCGGTCAGAAAACAGAAAAAAAAAATGTACGGCTAAACTCTCTCTGTATCCCTTTTCCATTAGTCAGCCAAGAAATAAGACAATTATTTATCGCGTTATGTTTCAAAGTTGCGTTAATTTCCCCTCAATCTAACATTGGGTACATATATATTTTGTTAAATATCAGACTTTTTTTGGAGGTGGGGGGGAGATTGTGCTTGTCAGGGACAGGCCTCGAGGTTGATTCTGGAGAATTGGCTCTCTGGTTGCAATCCAGCATCTAGATCTATACTAAACTCTGCTTCAGGAGCTGCAGACTCCGCTTTCTCCACGATTAGAATTACAGCCCAACCAGGAAATGTGTGTCCGCTGTGGAGTCAGACCGAGAACTTAACAGGACCGACACACCAATCGTTATTCATCTTCTGAGGATTCCCTTAGCCCAGATCCCATCTCCTGAAATTGACCTTCACCTGAATGAAGACAGTTTTAAAAAGTCAGTTAGTGGATTCCTGTCAGCCCGCGCCTCCCTTTAATCTCCAGTTTCACGTCTCCCCTTTTTTCCAAATGGTTGTTTTGTTTTTGTTTCTGTACTCTCAGTTCTCTTTTTGGATAGAATTGACGACAAATCTCTCAGCCCATATAGCTCATTATATAAATCCTAATTTAATATCTAACATCTGACTTATCTTTCACTCATGTTGCTTGCCAAAGTAAGATATTTTAAATCCTAAATTTTGATCGTATAGTTTTCAGCAATGGTTCTGACACATTGGAGGGAATATGCCTATTTTCCTATGTCCTTCCTCAGTACTCATGGCTTTGTGCTCTGCACTAATGAAACAATAGTGAATTGAGCCCTGCGTTGCTACATTTCTAAACTGCAACCTACTTCAAGATTTTTTTGTGTTACTCAAAATATGAACAAGAAAAATTACCCACATTTACATGTTGATAATAAAATTACATTACAGAAAACCTTGTTTGAAGAACACTTCAATATTTGGGAATTGAATATTTCCGGTTAAAGATTCTTCACTTTTGGCAATGTTTTTATAATTGTCTCGTCAGTGCTACATGAGTATAACTTAATGGGTTGTGTAGATTTAGTTTATGCTGTGAAAGAATTGCATTTCGAATTTGAGTTTCAAGTATTGAACTAGATTATTAGTTTCTCTTGCATGTCATTAAAACCATAAACTGAGTTCATAAGCATGTGGATTCTTTGTGACCTTAGGAAGTTGATCGGTTTCTTGGTGTTTGTACAGCCTGAGGCTTTGAGGTGAAGCTGGAGTTGTACTGCAGCCTTATTAATGCTGTATATTCCAACATGACTGTGGTGATGTGGATTTTTAATGTGATTCAGTGTAACCGGTATCAGAACAGCCAACTGACACATCTGTTAAGATTTGGAAAATGCACAAGCACAACAGTTTCCTTTGTGTGACATTCTGTTGTGATTATATATTGTCTCAATCCTTTTCTGTCGCACTTGATTGTTAGCCCTGCTAAGCTGAGCACCTTACTATCCTCATGAAGTTGCAGGCTAGGAGATTTGGAATTCACATTTAAATATTCTGCTTCAGTATGCGGTTTACATTCGTTTAAGTTTTGAGAACCCAATGGTAATTGCCTGGGGGAATGGGAATACAATTTCACTTTTCCCAGATCCATTGAGGTCAGTTGAGAGCAGAGATTTACCATGCCCTGTTATTAAAGGCTTTGTGTTGCAGAGTGGCAGACTGACTGGGAGAGATGCTGTGATAATTTTGTGTTGATATTGTCCCTGCAGAGAGGATTGTCTTAAATCTTTCCTTTTGCATGTTTTTGGATTATTGACATTGCATTGACGCAATTCATTAATTAGCAGCCAAAGTAAAAAAGAGCAACTTTAATTTGTATAAAGGCTTAGATAAATGTTTGATGGTTAGTCATACATGTCAGAGCACTGCTCTGTCGTCTCATTGATGATTAAGCTGGTCAACAGTGAAGAATGTTTGCTTCCAGAGAGATTTAAAAGAAATCAGGCTTGTAGGGTTTCTTGTAGCAGGCGTCACTGATTTATATCTTCTCCCAATTCTCCAGACACTTAACACTGCCTCCTTTTGTAGGCCAGCTCCTAGTTATGGTGAATAATGTGTTTCCCATAGAATCTCAATGATCACAGACAGCAACTGGAAGTCGCATTTAGATAGTTAGTGCAAATTAATTTGAGAGTTGCATTCCACAGTAATCTAAAGTTACAATAGTGATACATTGATACAGTGCACCAACAGTAACATCAGCTTTACAGTCAATGTGATATTTATGTTTACATTGTGTCCTGTAATGAAACACCCTGCCACTATCTCCTTAACACTTGTATCGATATAAGATTGTAGGGATTCTGCAACAGTGAGGTGATGTAGGAGAGGAGGAGATTAACATACATTGAGATTGTGGCAAAGCAGTTTTGAAAAGTACCGTTCTGTCAATCGGCTCAAAAGAAAATCCTGTCTTCTGACCCCACCCCCGGCTATTTTCTTAATCTCAGCATGTCCCAGATGGCACTAAGATATTGTCACGTGTCTGAGATGAAGTGTTGTTCCATAAGCCGATTTGTTGATGCTTCAAGTCCTAATTGAGCCAATTTTCAATCCTTTGTCATCTGCTAAGATGAAAAATAGAATAGTTTCATTCTGGTGTCTTTGGCACAGTTGATGATTAATTGAGTGCTTGTGAAGTTAGCTAACAATTTAATTTTCGATATGAAATTGGGGAAATGTTAATTTGTTCAAGGATGGAGGAAATGACACAGAGCGTAAAGCCTGTAAGACAAGACCATGTCAGTTTGTCTGCTCAGTATTAGCGTTGCAAGTGTGAGTAAGGTATGGGATATCACAACAATCTCCGTTTCATTTGAGTGCTCTATATTTGGGTTAGGAGCAGGCTGTCAGGCCTATTGGCCAGTTCCTTCCAGAAGATAATCTGATCATTCCACATTGCGTTCTACCAGCCCATTACCTATCACTCCTTATCAAGAATTTTTCTATCTCTATCCTAAAGATATTCAAAGACTCTGCTCCACTTCCACTGTCTTTTAAGATAAAGAATTCCAAAGACACTCAAGCCTGTGTGAAATCTTCCTCCTCAGCTCCGCATCCTGCCCTGCTAGCTTCCTGATGATGGAGCAGCACTCCGAAAGCTTCTACTTCCAAATAAACCCGTTGGACTATAACCTGGTGTTGATTTTAATCTCTGTTTTAAATGGACGAACCATTATTTTGAAACAGTGACTCCTGTTTGTAGATTCCTCCACAGAATGAAATGCATTTTCCAGATCTGCCCTGTCCAAACCCTTCTAGATCTTGTATGTTTCAATTTGGACACCTCTTAATCTTCTAAACTCCAATGAATCCAAGTCTGGTCTGCTCAATCTGTACACATCAAGCAACCCACTGATTCCAACTATTCGTCCAGTGAACTACTTCTAATGCATTTTGGTACTTCCTTTATATAAAGCAACCAGTACTGCGTACGGTACTCAGATGTGGTCTCACCCATGTCCTCTATAACTGACGCATAATAATTGTTTTCAATTTCTCTTGCAATAAGAATAGCTTTCAGTTAGCTCTCCAAATTACTGCTGTGCCTACACACACATTCATTATGACACCCAGATCCCTCTGCATTTCAGAGTTTGTAACTTCTGACTAGTTGTATAATATGCTCTTAATTCTTTGTCAAAATGGACAATTTTGCATCTTTCCACATTATACTCCATTTGTCAAATGCTTGCCACTCACTTAACTTGTCTATATCTCTTGGTAGCCTTCTATTGTCTTCTTCACAGCTCAATTTTCTCCCGATCTTTGTGTCATCAAATTTAGCAACCATGCTTTCAGTTTTTATTTCACTTATGCAAATTGTAAAATGTTGAGGACCCAGCACTGATCCCTGTGGTACAACCCTCAAAATGCTTCACAAATTCACAAACCTGACTGCCCTGGTCAACCCATCATCTCAGCCTGTTCCTGCCTCACCAAACTTATCTCTGCCTACTTGACACCATCCTGTTCCCCTTGGTCCATGATCTCCCCAAATACATTCAAGACACCACCCTTGCCCTCCACCTCCTCTATGACTTTCATTTCCCCGGCCTCCAACGCCTCATCTTCACGATGGACATCCAATCTCTGTATACATCGATCGGCCATAATGAAAGCCTCCAAGCCCTCTGTTTCTTCCTCTCCTGCGGACCCAACCAGTATCCTTCCACTGACACACTTGTTCGATTGGCTGATCTGGCCCTCACCCTCAACAATTTCACCTTCAAATCTTCGCACTCCCTTCAGATCGCAGTGGTAGCCATTGGCACCCGCATGGGCCCCAGCTATGCCTGTCTCTTTGTTGTGGAACCGTCCATCTTCTGTAGTTACACAGTCACCACTCCCCACCTCTTCCTCTGCTACATCGATGACTGTATCAATGCTACCTCATGCTCCCACAAGGAGGTTAAACAGTTCATCAATTTCACGAACACGTTCCACCCCAACCTCAAGTTCACCTGGACGATCCTGGACCCCTCCCCTTTCTGGAGCTCTCCATCTCCTTTGCCAGTGACCAACTCAACATGCACATTGACTTCAAACCCACCAACTCTCACAGCTACCTGAACTACACCTCCTCCCACCCTGCCTCCTTTAAAAATGCTATCTCTTATTCCCAAACCCTCTGCCTCTGCCGCATCTGCTCCCAGGAGGACCAATTCCACCATAGAACATCCCAGATGGCCTCCAAATTCAAAGACCACAATTTTCCCTCCCACGTGGTCAACGATGCCCTCCAGTGCATCTCCTCCACTTCTCGCACGTCTGCCCTTGAAACCCACCCCTCCAACCATAACAAGAACAGAACCCTCTTGGTCCTCACCTTCCATCCCACCAACTTTCAGATACACCACATCACCCTCCGCCATTTCTGCCACCTACAAACAGACCTAACAACTGGGGATATATTTCCCTCCCCACCCCTATCTGCATTTTGTAGAGACCATTCCCTCTGCCACTCCCTTGTTAGGTCCATGCCTCTCCCCCACCAAGCCACCCTCCCCTCCCAGCACCTCCCCTGCCTCCACAGGAAATGCAAAGCCTGTGCCCACACCTCTGTCCAAGGCCCTAAAGGATCCTTCCACATCTGACGGAGATTTACCTGCACTTCCACACACGTCATGTACTGTTTCTATTGTGCTCAATGTAGTCTCCCTCCTGTACACTGGGGAGAGAGGCTGCCAACTTGCGGAATGTTTCAGAGAACATCTCTGGGACACACGCACTAACCAACCCCACAACCCTGTGGCCGAACACTTTTATTCCTCCTCCCACTCCACCAAGGAGAGTCAAGTCCTGGGCTGCCTCCACCACCAAACTCTAGCTACCTGATACCTGAAGGAAGAACGCCTCATCTTCTGCCTTGGGAACCTCCAACCGTGTGGGATCAATGTGGATTTCACCAGTTTCCTCATTTCTCCTCCTCCCACCTTATCCCAGATCCAACTTTCCAACTTGGCACTGCCCTCTTGAACTGTCCTACTTGTCCATCTTCATTTCCACCTATCCGCTCCACCCTCCTGTCTGACCTATCACTTTCACTCCCACCTTCATCTACCTTTCACATTCCCAGCTACTCCCCCAATGCCCCCACACCATCCCGCTCACATTTATCGCTCTGCTCCCTTGTCCCACAAGCCTCATTCCTGATGAAGGGGCTCATGCTCCAAAAGTCCACTCTCCTGCTCCTCAAATGCTGCCTGACCAGCTTTGCTTTTCCAGCACCACACTTTTTGCCTCATTATGCTTTGCCAATCAGAAGAAGACTCCTTTATGCCTACTGTCTGCTTGTTAGTTAAACAATCTTCTGTCCATGACAATATGTTATCCCATGCACCACAAGTTTAATTTCCACAGTAACCTTTGATGTGGCACCTTATCAAATGTCTTCAGTAAATCCATTGGTTCCCCTTTATCTGTAGTACATTTTCATTCTTCAAAAAAACTCCTGTGAGTTAGTTAAATGATTTCCATGTTTACTCAGCGTAATTAACTTGAACTTCTAAGGGCCATTCTATAACACCTTTAATAATAGCTTCAAAGATCTTTTTATGACACATGTTAAGCTGAATGCCTTGCAAGTTTCCTGTTTCCTGTCTTCCTCCCTTGTTGAATAAAGGAGTTGCATTCACTATTTTCCAATCTCATGCAAATCTTATGCAAATTTAGGAAATTTGAAACTAACACAAAATCTATGTCACTAGCCATTTCTTTTAAGACCTGAAGATGAACTCCATGAGAAGCCAAGGACCTATCAGGCAGCATGTCCAACAATTTGCTCAGCAGACTTTTTTAAGATTCAATTCCTTGTAGTGTGGAAACAGGCCCTTCGGCCCAACCAGTCCACACCGACCCTCAGAAGAGTAACCCACCCAGACCCATTTCTCTCTGGCTAATGCAGCTGGGCAATTTAGAATGGCCAATCCACCTAACCTGCACATTTTTGGTCTGTGGGAGGAAATCGGAACACCCTGAGGAAACCCATACAGACACAGGGAAAATGTGCAAACTCCACACAGACAGTCGCCTGAGGCTGGAATTGAACCCAGGTCCCTGGCACTGTGAGGCAGCAGTGCTAACCACAGAGGCACCGTGCCATCCCAAAGATTGTGATATTCCTGAGTTCCTCTATAATGAAGAGCAATGCAAACTAAAAACAGCAGGAGGAACTCAGCAGGTCTGGCAGCATTTGTGGAGAGAGAAATGGAGTTAATAATTGAGTCCAATATGATTGTTCTATTGTTCTGAAGAATAATATTGATCTTGTTGAAGTTGATCTTGCTTCACACACCTCCTGTGCCGTGTAACTTATATGCCTCACTCTGTCTAAACGCCTTATGATCTGTATCTGCTTATTATGATCTGCCTGTTCTGCTTGTACTTAAGCTTTGTTTACATGTGACTACAATAAATGAAATCAAAGAATCGTGTTTGACTTGAAAAGTTGACTGTTTCTATCTCTGCAGATGCTGCCAGACTTAGAGTTCCTCTAGCACTTTCTGTTTTTGTTTTAATATCTAGCATCCATAGTATTTTGTTTTATTATCAATGCAAAATACGTGTTAAATTCAATTGCCATCTCCTTATTTTCCATTATTAGTTCCACTTTCTGTAGGACCAAAGATCAATTTGTTGATTCTTTGTGTATCTTTCTTAAATCTCAATGCAAACTTTACTGTGTGTTTTTATATTTTCTAATTGGCTTTCACCCCTTATACTCTAATTTTAGCCATCGTATTCATTTTTTCTTTTTTTTACTCTAAAATTTTGTCCACTCCTTTTTGTTTTGACCTTTCACCCATCTTTATGCAATTACATACATTTTCTTTCAGCCTGCTACCTAGTGATGCTGTTCTTGGATATCTGTGAGTTGGATAATGCAACTACAATATAATACATTTAAACTAGAATCGTAGAAATCACAGAACAGAAGGAAACCATTTGACCTACTGTGATTATGAAGTCATTATCTGCAGAGATTACTCAAGTAATGGTCTAACTGGGCAAGTTAACCTAATTGTAAATGATTACCAAATTCAGAGTTCACTTGTGCCAGCTTGGAAAAAGAAGTTTGTTGCATATTTAATTAACTGATGTACATTGGATGAAGAACTATCCATGTGTTCATCTACATACACAAAATGATGCAAATTTGTTTTTAATATGAATCTGTCTAATATCTATATATCAATGACATAAAAGCTGAAAATATTGAAAGTACTCAGCACTGAGATCACTGAGCTGAAGCCATTAGCTCTGATTTCTGTTCCCACAGATACTGTCTGACTTGCTGAATATCTTCTGAATTTCAGCTTCTGCAGTATTTCACATTTAGTTTCACTGACTGTAATCTATCTTCATGATTTGTTCACTATTGAAGTCTGCGACATTGTGTATTCAGCACAATTCAGTGTGCCATGCTTACCGATAAACAGTGGTGCCATAGGAATAAAAGAAACCATTCTCTTTTTTTTTATCAGACTGCTGGGTTGCAGTCACCGACTGACAGTTTTACAGCCCCTGGCTAGATTGTCTGCACCATTTCAGATCTGCATCCTGTTAATTCCAATGAGCATCAGTTTTTTTTCAGCATCTTTGAAGTAGGACAGGCAGATTAAATCAAACTTTGTACTTGTGTTTAAATAACACACAAATGGTTTGTAATTTGGTTATTTTGTTTTTAATTTTTTTTAATAACTGTTTACTCAGGATGCAGTCTGTGGCATGCCCAAATGCTGAACAGCCAAAATCTTTACAAAGATCTTTACAAACGTAGCTCTGAATTCTTTGTTCAGAGTACAAACATTGACTAATGAATGCAAATTGCTTTAAATTTCCCTTTAATGCCCAAAATAATTTTGGGACTAGGGCATCTGGAGGCCAGACTCATTTGTTGGTCCAATGACCCTCCTCTTCACCACCACAATTTCTTCTGGAAATTTCCTTCTTTTCCTCATGACACCTTTCGTTCCTTCAGTACAACCTCTCTGTGGTGCAATAGGTTATTGATTATGGCTCCTACTTTCTCAGACCTTCGACCTCTTCTCCCTCTTAACTTTGAAATTAAGGTCCACCATATGTCAGCTCTCTCAGGACAAGGCCCCTACAATACTTTAAATTTAAACCATCTATTCACTGCTTCCAGACTTACCATGTCTCTTACAGTTCCACCTTGATGTTATCCTGTGACGTATACCTCAGTCAGTTGTGTTGTTTCCCTTAGAGATCTGTATGGGTTTTTTTTCCCCGAGGTATTATGATGATGATAACTGTGATAAAGTCTGGTTTTTGTCACAATTTTCCACTCTTCTGGCTTGATGCTTCTGCACCTTAACTGTCCTTGGTCAGTTCTGCTGCTTGTCATGGGTGAGTGGATATTTGAAATGACCATTCTTTATGACTCGGGTTTGAAAGTGAGTGTTATTATTACACTTGTACATGGTCAGTTTTACACAGTTGTTTATATAGTCATCAGAGAAACCTGTCGGAGCTTCCCTCTTCTGTTTAATCGAAGCATTAAGATCACTTGAATCAAATCCTTCTCCCCACCCCACTGCTGTTTTTTTGATGTTTATTAAGCTAGCATAGATCATAAGTTTGGTCTGCATTTGAGCTCTCAATTTTCTAAGCATGATGAAAATCTTTCAAGTTAACACAGCAGTGTTGGGGATGAGATATATAGGCATTTGTAAATAGTCATGTAGTGAGGAACTGCGCAACTTCTGCCAGTGTAGAGTCTCTTTCAGCAGTTGATGAACAGACACTGGGATGTTCAACACAGAATCCAAACTGGACATGTCATCAATGGAAACATTAGATGCAGATAAGCAAACGACAGGAGTAGGCCATTCAGCCCCACTTGTTTGCTCTGCCATTCAACAAGGTCATAGCTGACCCAATCATGGCCTCAAATCTATGGTGAAAATGTGTTGCTGGAAAAGCGCAGCAGATCAGGCAGCATCCAAGGAGCAGGAGAATCGACGTTTCGGGCATAAGCCCTTGGCTTATCCTGCGATTCTCCTGCTCCTTGGATGCTGCCTGACCTGCTGCGCTTTTCCAGCAACACCTTTTCAGCTCTGATCTCCAGCATCTGCAGTCCTCACTTTCTCCTCAAATCTATGCTCCTGCTTTTCCCAGAGAAGCATTGACTCTCTTGTTATAGATCACCCTGTGCCTTACAGTGACCCTACCTTCACCACCTTTAGTGAGAAGAGAGTTATAAAGACTCTCAACCCTCTGAGGGGAAAATATTGCTCTGGATCTCAATTTTGACTGGGGGAACCACTGATTCTCAAATGGTGTTCCCTAGTTTTAGTAACTATGGTGCAGCTAGGAAGCATTTCCACTCTCCTACCTTTACTTCTATGAAAATCCTAGAAAAATATAACCTGGTCATTTACTATAACCTGGATGGTGGAACCTCGCTGTGTGTAAGTTGGTTGGTTGTTGTGTTTCCATCTGTGACAGCAGCGATGTTCACCGTGAGTGATCTGTGCTAGGTTTCCCTCCTATTTTGTAGTTTTGTTTTTGATCTTTTATTATAACGCTTATCAAATAATCTCAGCTTTTCTTCACCCTAACTGTTTAATTCCAATATTGTGTTGCCAATATCTGGGGAATATCTTGCTACATTAGTATTTAGGTTTCAGCATCTAAGGTCCCTGTCCAATCACACTTCACCTTTTTGAGTGCACTGTGAGAAATCTGAATTATAGCTTTAACCATGTGCAATGCAGGATAACTCCAAAATGAAAGCACTTAGGATAGGAAAATAAACTTCAAAATTGTTTCTATTTTAGTGTAGCACTCTCCCACCCATGCTGTTTGTTGTCATTTGGGACAGGGCCACTACAATGTATTTTAAAAAAAGTGAACTCCCTAGCATAAGACATTACATCATTCCAATTAGTGTAGTTTATTGTGAAGAAGTGGCGTGTAAACAAGTATCCAGGTCAGCAAATGCCTAAACTCCATTGAGGCATAAGGAAAACTATCATCTCTCTGGTGAACTGCAGTTCGAAACTAAAAACAAAATTGTCTCCTCATTAGAATCTTTACAGTGCAGAGCTGCATTTAGCTCTGCATCCCTCTGGTGAAGGGATGGATGTATTGATATACAAAAGGCATTAAGAGATTTAAAGCCAACCCAGGTGTGAATGGGCATAATGTGTACTGTGGTCAGAGGTACAGGGATATCCATATAATACACAGAGGTTGACGGTGCTGTTAGGGGCACTTGGAAAATAATTCAATAATAGTTGCCTAAACATTGGATTGAAATCAATGTGGAAGGGGCAGATGCAAATGAGGCATGGTTGTGTATGGCAAAGTTATAGACAAAGTGATGCAATTGTGATTTTACAGAAATTGACAAGAAGTTGTTTCCCCTGACTGGAATGTTTATAACTCAATAATAAGTGATCAGCTGGCGAGGTGTACGAAGAGTAATGGCTTCACTGGTTGGCTTGTGAAGCTTTGGACTTCTCTGGCCCTCAGGGCTGTGACTCCTCCATTATTGACTGTGTCATCAATACTGAGATCAAAACCCCATGTTTAGGAAAGTGGAGTTAATATCCAACTTCAGTTGTTCTCTTATTGAATGATAGAGCAGGTTTGGGACTGCAGAGTCTCTTTGTCCCATTATTCTGTTATGCGTGTCACACAAATCATGTGTCCTTCTGGAATCTTAACCAACAGTGGTTATACCTGCTATGTTGTGGGGCCACCATCTGTAATATGGCAGGACCTGGGGTGCAGGGGCGGGTAAAGGACATGGAAGATGGTGTTTAGGCAATAAAATTTAAAAAAAATTATTGGGGTGATGCAGTGGCTCAGTAGTTAGCACTGCTGCCTCACAGCAACAGGGCCCCAGGTTTGATTCCAGCCTCAGGCGACTGTCTGTGTGGAGTTTGCGCATTCTTCCCACGTCTGCATTGATTTGCTCTGGTTTCTTCCCACAATCCAAAAGATGTGCAGGTCAGGTGAATTGGCCATGCTAAGTTGCCCATAGTGTTAGGTGCATTAGTCAGAGGGAAATCGGCCCGGGTGGGTTACTCTTTGGAGGGTTGGTGTGGACTGGTTGGGCCAAAGGGCCTGTTTCCACACTTGGGAATCTAATCAACAATTGAAATAAAATAATGTTTGCTGGCATGGCCCATGTCTCCCATGTGGTGGGGTTTTGCATGTAGGTTGAATGGAGATGTGCCTTTCTGATGTTACTCCTCTTCAGCAGGAACAATTACCTTTTGCTTCTTCACCTGCTGGTCTGGCATAAGCCTGACTGAATTGAAATAGTGTTTGATGGTTATAAACAAAATGAAAGAACCACAGATGCTAGAAGTCTGAAAAAAATCCAGTAATTGCTGGAAAATCTCAGCAGATCTGGCACCATCTGTGGAGAGAAATCAGTTAATGTTTTGGGTCCAGTGACTCTTCTCTAGAACACATGAAAACAGAGGAAAAGGGTTTTGCAAAAATGGCCACTGGACCCAAAATTCTGATTTCTCTCCTCAGATGCTGCCAGACCTGCTGAGATTTTCCAGCAATTTCTGTTTCTTTTAATGGTTATACCTGTTCTATCAGTAGCTTCAACCATAGTCACCACCAGAATTTCCTCCCAAGCTCTATCTCCGGTCTATCTACAACATGTACACTACAGCACTTTAATGCAGAAGGTGAGCCATCTTTTTCGAGCTGGGCAATAAATACTGACTTTGCCACATTGCACATCCCAGGAACAAATTTTTAAAAAACAACAGTGACCCTTTAAAAGTAAATGGTTGCACCTGATAGATTGCAAATCTCATTATGCTGCAAGTGCATAGCTCGGGGTCGAGAGCTGATTTCTGTATGTAATTTATAAAGGGAAGTGGTGAGATCTGATTGTAATATTCATTAACCAGTTTGCTTCTATAATCACTCAACCTGTAGAGCTATCCCAGGAGACTGCTGATCTGCTTCAACTGAATTCACAGGCTGCCTCTCTCCTTTGAGCATATAGCAGTATAGGCCATTTGGCCCTCGATGTTGTGCCAACCTTTTATCCTACTCTAGATCAAACTAACCTTCATACCCTTCATTGTACTATCTTTATGTACCTATCCAAGAGTCGCTTAAATGTCCCTAATGTATCTGACTCAACTACCACTGCTAGGTAAAAACAAGGGCTGTAGATGCTGGAAACCAGAGTCTAGATTAGAGTGGTGCTGGAAAAGCACAGCAGGTCAGGCAGCATCCGAGGAGCAGGAAAATTGATGTTTCTAGCAAAAGCCCTTCATCAGGAATACAGGCAGGGAGCCTGCAGAGTGGAGAAATAAATGAGAGAGGGGTGGGGGTGGGGAGAAAGTAGCATAGAGTACAATAGGTGAGTGGAGGTGGGGATGGAGGTGATAAGTCAGAGAGGTGGTGGAGTGGATAGGTGGAAGGGAAAATAGGCAGGTAGGACAGGTCATGAGGGCTACCACCGCTGGCAGTGCAGTTCCTGCATCCACTTCTCTCTATGTATAGAACATATATGTGTCTGACATCTTCCTTAAACCTTCCTCCAAAAATCTTGAAGTTATACCCCCTCATGATAGACATTTGCATCGTTCACTCCAATGAGATTGGGTTTGCACAGAATTGGTTCAGCACAGAAGCAGACTGTTTGTTTGGTCCAATATTTCTGTACCACATTATCATAACTCTGCATGTTATTTGTTTTCAATAGCCTGTTAAGCTTACCTTCATTTTAGATATATTGAATGTGCTGGACTCCACCACACACTCGTGCACTACCTCCCAGGCATTAACCACACTCAGCAAGAGGGAGGTTTTTTTTCTGTTATCACTTTAGCCAATTACTAGAGTCACAGAGATGCACAGCACAGAAACTTACCCTTCGGTCCAACTCATCCATGTCGACCAGATATCCCAACCTAATCTAGTCCCATTGGCCCATATCCCTCTAAACCCTTCCTATTCATATACCCATCCAGATGCCTTTTAAATGTTGTAATTTAACCAGCCTCCACCACTTCCTCTGGCAGCTCATTCCATACACGCACCACCCTCTGTGTGAAAAAGTTGCCCCTTAGGTCCCTTTTATATCTTTCCACTCTCACCCGAAACCTATGTCCTCTCTATGCCTCTTCACTCTTGATCCTTTCCTAAATGGGTGCAGATTCCCTACCCACTGTGTGCCCACTCGTTGTTTCAAATACTTCTGTAAAATCACCTCTCAACCTTCTTTAAAGAAAATGGTCCCAGCCCCTTCAATTACACTTTATAACTCATTTCTGACACCATTCCATTGACTCTTCTCTGAATTCTCTCATATTTTGCATCCTCCTCCAGAACTGGGTGCTGTACTACAGCTGAGGCCAATCTAGTGTCTTGGACAATTTTACCACTACCTTTTTTTGTACTCTAGTTAATAAAGCTAGGATAAATTGTCCTCTATTAATTGGTTTATCAAACTGTCCTTCACATGTATACACGCATCTTCTAACCTGCTCACCCATTTAGCGTTGTAGCCCTTCGTTTATACTGTCTCTCCACATTCTTCCTAATGAAGTTAATCACCTCAAGTTGCTGATCTTGTATTTTCTTCCTCTTTTTGAACAAGGATGTAACATTTACAGTTCTCCAGTCCTCAGGCACCACACTTGAGTCTAATGATGACTAAATATTTCTGTACAACACCTCCACAATTTCCACGCTCACTTCCCACACCGTCCTCGACTGCATCTCTTCAGATCCCAGTGCCTTATCAATTTTTTAAAATGTGTTTTATTGCATCAAACTGGTCATTCCAAATCTCAAACTGAATACATTCTTGCTTTATAAGATTGGAAGTTTGAGATGAAATGCTTAAACTGGTAGCAGAGTTGATGTGATGTTTGTGGTCTTTGTTTCTAGTTATAGACTGTAGCACTGTGATGTTTTTGTGGATTTATTAAATTTCATGAGCAAAAAGAAGTGTATATGATTCATGAGTTTCTTTGTAGTGATGGTAATACCAATATTGAACGTGAAGGCAGTTTGTTTTCTGTGTTTGGTTGTCTATGTACTCTTTTCATCAGCACTCACTTTGCTTTGACCAGCTTGATGTCTGATTAGGTTAGATTCCCTGCAGTATGGAAACAGGCCCTTCGGCCCAACCAGTTCACACCGACCATCCAGAGGTTAACCCATCCAGACCCATTTCCCTCTGACTAATGCACCTAACACTATGGGCAATTTAGCACGGCCAGTTCACCTGACTTGCACATCTTTGGTGTATTTGGAAATCCACCAGCTCCTTGACTCTCTGAATGAATAAATGTTCATCAGCAAAATCTCTGCTTGCCTGGTCTAGAGGACATGTTCTGTCCAGAGAGCTGCATGGCTCATTGATCCAGGTTCAGGCACTGAGAGGCTGGTAGAGTAAGTACTGCTGAAACAGAGTGTGTAGTCAGTACGTGATCTTGCTGAGCACTTTGTTCTCAACTGAAGGACACACCCAGGAGACTGACTTGCTAGATTATCTGGAAATGAGCAGGAGCAAGTTAGCCTCCATTATCAAAGTCCTTTTAGGTAAAGAATAAGTAATCTACTTGTAACCAAGCACCTTATCACTAAAGTCATCGGCAGTAGTTGAAGGTTTGAATTCCTTCTTGTTTAGCAACAGGACCAACTCTCGAGTAACCCGACTCAATGTGAACTATGACCAAATTGTTACTGTCCTTGGACCTGTGCCACATCCTACAGAATTATAACTCCACAAACTGAAGCTTCAGCCTTAGCTGCTTGTCTGTTGGTGACCCAATTAATGTCAGCATTATCTTCTGCAACTAGCTTGAACATTGACATTTGCACCCATTTTTTAAGTGTATGCTTTCAGCAATTGTTATCCCAAGACTGATGTTCCTCAGCAGCTGCATGATAGACATTTTCCATCAGGGTGACAATCAGACCTACAGTGAGAAGTCTGTGTTAATGCTCACCACTTTGGCAGTTGCTTTCAAGAAGGAATGATAGCTGAATTACAAAAGCTGCATCTTTTATTTCTAAAACAGCACCTTGCACTTGTGTCGTTATCTGACTTCAGGCTGCTGTAGAAGCTGCTGTGCAAAACAGGAGTACTTGACATATTGGGGCCTCAAGATAGCATTAAAAAGTCCTAATCAAACAGTGGCATTGTCTCACATTACTCATATTTAACATTTATAGTAATTAATGCATGAAACTGTTGTTACTCATTAAAATTAGCCCTCTTGACCCTGAGAATTTGAAGCAAGGAAGTTAATTATTGAGTTGCTAACTTTTATAGAGTAGTAAATAGCTGTCAAGCACCCCTTCTGAATAAAAGCAGGAAATCACTTTATTTTGATTTTTTTTTTCCCTTATTAATTAATAATCGCAATATTTAAAGTTGTGATATCTGATAAATGGCTGTTTGGCAGTGCTCATGCTTTGTTGCTTCAGTTTTTGTATTGCATTCATCAGGACAAGTGCAAGAATACCAGATTCCAAACAAACTCATCAATTTATAAAAACAAGCGTAGGACTGTGATGACTGAAGATTTGAAACAAATGCAGAAATTGATGGAAAAACTCCAATCTGGTAGTATCTGTGGAGAGAAGGCAGAGTTTAAGTTTCAACTTGAGATATTATCTCTGTTTCTTTCTCCACAGTTGATGCCAAACTTGCTCAGTTTTCCCAGCGATTGCTGTTTTATGTCAGCCTTGTATGCAGTATGAAAAAATACCGATTGCTTAGCAGTTTGACTCCGGCTGACTAGTCATCGACATGGAGAAAGCAACAAGTATCTATGACATCCTGATCATAGCTACTGTTCACGTTGTTACATGCTAAAATCTAAACCATATTTGTTAAAGATATGGCAATGAGTTACAAGTTGCAATCTACTCAACATGAAGTTACATGACTAGCTGTTCATGGTAATGCTTCACAGGAAGTATTGGTCATAATTACAGAATTGAGATGTGCAACAAAGCACAATGAGAATTGAATTTGATTCAGGCTTCAATGGTCTTGTTATTTTTAATATATAATTGTTTTAACAGTCAAATAGCAAACTGGAGTTCAATTTCGATGTCAAATAGACCTGATTAAAGCTTGAGAGCTCGAAGATCCAAAATTGAAATGAAAATTGGCACTAGGATTGAAACTATTGTGACATGGAAAGTTTCCATAGTAAAATGGGAGCACAGAAAATTATAATAGAAAAGTTAGAGCACATAATGGAGGTTGATTGTTTTATCTGATAAAGGTGATGGCTGAGTGCTTAGCACTGCTGCCTCACAGCGCTGTCGACCCAGATTCAATTCCAACCTCTGGTGGCTCGAAGGTTGAAGACAGAGGGTGGTGGTGGAGGATTGCTTACCAGACTGGAGACCTGTGACCACAAGGATCGGTGCTGGGTCCATTACTTTTTGCCATTTAGAGAAATGATTTGGAAATAAGCATAAGAGGTACAGTTAGTAAGTTTGCAGATGACACCAAAATTGGAGGGTGTAGTGGATAGCGAAGAGGGTTACCTCAGATTACAACAGGATCTGGACCAGATGGGCCAATGGACTGAGAAGTGGCAGATGGAGTTTAATTCAGATAAATGTGAGGTACTGTACTTTGGAAAGGCAAATCTTAGCAGGACTTATACACTTAATGGTAAGGTCCTCAGGAGTGTTGTTGAACAAAGAGACCTTGAAGTGCAAGTTCATAGCTCCTTGAAAGTGGAATCACAGGTAGATAGGATAGTGAAGAAGGCGTTTGGTATGCTTTCTTTTATTGGTCAGAGTATTGAGTACAGGAGTTGGGAGGTCATGTTGCGGCTGTACAGGACATTGGTTAGGCCACTGTTGGAATATTGTGTGCAATTCTGGTCTCCTTTCTATGTGAAACTTGAAAGGTTCAGAAGAGATTTACAAGGATGTTGCCAGGGTTGGAGGATCTGAGCTACAGGGAGAGGCTGAACAGGCTGGAGCTGTTTTCCTTGTGGTATTGGAGGCTGAGGAGTGACCTTATAGAGGTTTATAAAATCATGAGGGGTATGGATAGGGTAAGTAGACAAAGTCTTTTCCCTAGAGTCGGGGAGTCCAGAACTAGAGGGCATAGGTTTAGGGTGAGAGGGGAAAGATATAAAAGAGACATAAGAGGCAACTTTTTTATGCAGAGGGTGTTACATGTATGGAATGAGCTGCCAGATGATATGGTGGAGGCTAGTACAATTACAGCATTTAAAAGGCATTTGGATGGGTATTATGAATAGGAAGGGCTTAGAGGGATATGTGCCAAGTGTTGGTAAATGGGACTAGATTAGGTTAGGATACCTGGTCGGCATGGACGAGCTGGACTGAAGGGTCTGTTTCCGTGCTGTACATCTCTATGACTGTCTCTGTGGATGTGGAATTTGCACATTTTCCTCATATCTGCATGGGTTTCCTCCTACAACCCAAAGGTGTCCAGATTAGGTGGATTGGGTCATGCTAAATTGACCCTTAGTGTCCATCAGTGTGCAGACCAGGTGGTCTATCCTCTGGGTAGGGGGCTGGGTTTGGATGGGATGCTCTTCGGAGGGTCGGTATGGACTCAGTGGCCTGAATAGCCTGCTTACCTGCTGTAGCGATTCTATGATTTGGTGTGTAATGAGCATGAAGTTAGATATTTATGTACAGACCAACCTGGCATAGATATTGCAAAACTGAAGGCCAGTACAAAACATTTACAGCACGATAGGCCATTGAGCTGAACGGAGCCATGCAATGTTTATGCAAGACAAAAGTCATCTTTTAATCTCATTTATGTCATCAACGTATCCATTCCTTTTATTTAGCTTCCCCTTCAATGCTATTTCCCACAACTATCCTTTTTGGTAGCGAGTTCTCACCACTTTCTGGATAACGCTCTTTCTCTTGAATTTGCTATTGAATCTGTTGTTGACCATGACCCACAGGTTCTTGTCTCACTTGCAAGTGGAAATATTGCCTGTGGATCTATCCAATCAAATCCTTTTTGTATCCTTGAAGATCACTTTCAGAACGTCCTTCAGTCTTCCCTGGAGAAAATCTGTTCACTGTTTTTGAGGGTCGTAGTCTTTGAGTTGTTATCAGTCTGGTCATTTTTCCTTGAACATAAACATTTTAGAAATTTCAGACCAGAGCTGATCCTGCGTTCTTCAAAGTACTGATCAAAACATTCTATAAAGGTTCAATATAAATGTCACATTACATCTCGATTTAAATTAATCCAATAGTTATTAATGGAAACATTATTTTTATAGGTTTGTGTACCATTTTTGGTTACTTTTTAAACAATACATGACCATGTTACTATTGCGGTGATGTTTTGCCCCACACTTATCGATATTGACGTTCATTTGCCAATTGCTCACCCTTTCACTTCACTTTATTAATGTCTTCCTGCATTTAAGCACGACTTTCCTATTTAAATTACTTAAAAAACTTGGTGTAATTCACAAATTTTCAAAAGATACAGCACAACAGCAGATACATTTAAAACACAGGAAACGCTCAGGCTGGGTTGGCTTTGTTTCATTTTGTTCAAATTGTGTTCCAATTTTGCATGTGTGACAGGTAGGCTAGACAGGTGTGTTGTCACAAATATTCCAATTTCCCAGGGCTATTACATTCTCTGTAAATGTCAAAAATCTTTTTTAGAAAAGAGAGATAAAGTTCTAGTTACTAGCTGCATGTGTGATACCACAAGGTTTCATGTTTTAAAAACTCTATTTCACTATTGAATACATATTTTGTAGGCAACTTTTTATTATTAAGCTAACATGAGGAACTTTCCCTTTGATACTTACCACCTGTTGCTGATCTGTGTGAAAATACAGTCCTTATCGCAAACAGTCCATAGTTGCTGTCAGTTTCTAGTTAGTTTCAGTAACACTGTTTCATTTGAATAGTAAATTTTGTAAGACCATCGACAGGTGATTTCCATAGTTTTTAGAGAGATCCTTAAATCCACTAGCCTGTTCTGATGAATCTTCTTCCTGAAACTAAATAAAACTCTCAATTCTTAGACAGCTGCAGAATGTATTTATTCAACAAAAGTCTCTATCTTCTGGATTTCACACAACAGTGGATTATAGTCTAACAGGTTTATTTGAAATCACAAACTTGTGATTGCATATAAACCTGTTGGACTATAACCTGGTGTCATGTGACTTCTGACTTTGTCCACCCCAGTCCAACACCGGCCCCTCCACATCGTGGTCATAGAGTGTGGTCTACTGGATTTGACTGTGTTGGTTGCAAAATTAAGCAACCACTTCTGGCCACGCACAACTGCCAGCTGTCTCTGATATTCACTGCATTGTATGGAAACCTGTAACCTGATCTTAAAAATGGCTTCCTTTCCCCCTCCTCTCCCAGACAACATGACATCCAATATTCTTACATCCAGGTTGAAATGCTGATTTAGCTATGTTTGACAGTTCTCTGTCCCCTTTAGAAGTAAATGGACACTTTACTGCTTGCAACCCAACATTTACAATTTTGTCATTCAAGTGACTGCCCATTATGAACTTAGTGATTGCTGCCATTGTTGTAGTCTAAATACCTTGCACATTCTCAGTGAAGCAATCGAAGCTGAGAACAGTCACCACCCCAGGCTCACTGTCAGGCAGATTACCTCACTGGTCAGATGATTAGAGTAAAGGAAATTGTACTTTTGCTCTGAACATAGGTACTGAGCATGTTTAAAGACAGCTATGTCATAGTGATGCCAGATCACATGGAATTGAAGCTGGAGTCTAAAGGGCTCCAAATAAAATGCCCCCTCTCTGCACCCTCCATATGGAATTGCTTAAAAACTACTGATGTTCACTCACACAGGTGTAGATCTCCCATAACTACAGTGACCCCTTTCAATTACTTTAAGTGTTAAAGAAAACTTCCAGAACATCATAGTATTTTATAGCTCGTACATATAAAAGGACTTTGTTTTATTTATAAGATGTGGGCATCTCTAGCTGGGCCCAGTATTTATTGCCCATCTCTAGTTGCCCCTTGAGAAGGTGGGGGTGAGCTGCCTTCTTGAACAGCTGCAGTCCACCTGCTGTTGGTTGACTCACAATGCCCTGAGGGAGGGAATTCCAGGATTTTTGACCCAGTGACACTGAAAGAATGGCAATATTTCCAAGTTGAGGATGATGAGTGACTTGGAGGGGAACTTGCAACTGGAAGTGATCTCCTGTATCTGCTGCTCTTGTCCCACCAGATGGAAGTGATCGTAGATTTGGAAGATGCTGTCAAAGGATCTTTGGTGAAATTCTGCAGTGCATCTGACAATAAGCAATACAATATCCATGAAATGTGTTATTCTTTCAAAATGGAACTGTGCTGTAAGGTGACAATATCTAAAAATCAAAGTGATTATTTGGATAAACTAATCCAAGCTGAATTATTCTTCAGGGGGCATGTTGAAAGTGAAGAAAGAATGATTTGCCTTTTCCTTTGAAGTGTGATTGCTGTTTTTGTTAAGTAACAGCTACAGACATTCTGGCTGATGCTAATAAGATGTTTAGTGTGTGGGGAGGAAGTTTTGCTGCAGTTGTATAGTGCTTTGATGAGAACACAGCTGGAGTGCTGTGGTCTCATTGAAACCTACAAAATACATCAAGGGATAGACAGAGTGAATCCAGGTAAGATGTTTGCCTTGACTGTGGAATTTAGAACCAAGAAGCAACTTCAAAATAAGTGGGGAGCCACTTAAGAGGCGAGTTAAGAAGAATATCTCTTTATTCAGGAATGTCATGTCTCCAGGGAAGACCCTGTAGCCCTGTAGCCTCACGGAAAATGTTGATATAAACTGACCGATTTCTAGGTGTCACTGGTGTACAGGGATATGGGGGTGGTGTGGGGAAAAGGCAGTGAAGTGGATGATCACCGAGCAGTTTTGACAGACTAAATGAAACCAAGAAATTGTACAGCACAGAAAGGGGCCATTCGCCCCATCTTGTCCATGCTGACCCTTTCTAATCCTAATCCTTTCTAATCCTATCTTCCTGCACACGGCCCATAGCCTTGCAGCTTATTGCAATTAAGGTGCAGAACCAGATGCTTTTTGAGAGAATTCAGGGTCTCTGTCTCCACCACCAACTTGGGCAGTGAATTCCAGGTACCCAACACCCTCTGCATTTTAAAAAAAGTTTTCCCTCCGATCCCCTCTAAGCCTTCTGCCACTTTGCTTGAATTGATGACCCCCGGTTTTTGAATGCTCTGCATGTTCCTCCTGTCTGTGTGTCTATCCCTCACCATCTTGTATGCGTCAATCAAGTCATCCCCTCAGCCTTCTCTGTTCCAACAAAAACAAAACCCCAACCTCTTCAATCTCTCCCTGTAGCTGCAGTTGTCCAGCCCTGGCAACATTGTAATAAATCTTCTCTGCACCCGCTCTCGAACAATGATGTTTTTCCCGTAACATGGTGACCAGAACTGCCCACAATGCTCCAGTTGTGGTCTCACCAGTATCTTGTATCAATGTCTTAAATGGCCCAGACCTGCTCTATTTTGATCTCCATACCAAAGGAAGGAGAGACGTTCTTTAGAAGGCATGCAATAAAGACTGACCGATGTTGGCTTTCTTCTTTTACTTTGGGATGTGAGGCATGTCTTTGATGGAGAGATCAAGTAGACTGAGCTGACAACTCGCTTTCAGAAGAATGAGGAACTCTGTGAAAAATTTAAGGATGTTGAAAGGGCTTGACACAGTACACTGACTGGAGAGTTAATGTTGGAGTGGAGAATTCTGAAGATTCACAGGCATCAATAGATTTTTGAAAGCCTGGGAAAGTCAGGGGAATGTGGCAATCAACAGGATTTTATTGAATGGCGAAGCAACTTTAAAGGACTGAGTGTTCTATACTCCCTCTTTCTCATGTTTTCTTGCCCTTATTAGAGGCTTATATTTTCTGAAATATAATTTAGAAGAAATTTTGCTTCTAACCCAATCAATTTCAAGAGATTTTGCCGAGAGTAAATTTGCTTATAATGTCATCCATCGTATCACTTTGAACAAATGGTTTGGGAATTTTCCTCACTGCTCGCTGGTGCTTCCATGTTGAAACTGGCTCCTCTGTTTCCTGCATGGGATCAACTGAATTTCAAATGTATATCATTGGTTGGAAAGCTGCACAGGTTGTCCTGAGGCCAGGAAATTTGTTGTATGAATGAAACTCTTTCCTCTTAATTGTGACATAGCAATTATGTAGTGAGGGATGCAAATTCTGAACAGATCGTATCTCCTGTATGATGTTAAGTGAATATCTAGTCTCATCATTCTGCTAACTCGACCAACCTGCTGCTTTCGGACAGAAACACAACAGAGAGCAGAATATTTTTGCTGAAGTAAAGTAGTGCACCTTCACAGCAATGGTCTAGATATTGTCTCTTCAGCCTGTTCAGAGGTGTTATTGCAGACTACTGGAGGGGGTATGGTTTGAACCCAGGCCTCCTTGCTTAGAAGTAGCAACGTGGACACTGCACCACAAAAGCCCTAGATTGTGCACTCATCAGAGGACAATCCCCTCAGTCCTGGGGCACCTCTGCAGGAGGTCCTCTGGGTAGATATTTTCTCATCAACCTTTTTGTATGTGTTATTACTAACGTCAGAAGCAGGTAGGCTTTGAACCTGTGTCCCCAAGCCCAGGGTTAGGGATATTACTGTGCCACAAGACCCCTAAAGTTGTCTATTTCTGTTAACCAGCATCGGTTACCCTTGGGGTTTAATTTATTTTTGCATTGGGACAATAGATTTATTTTTGATCAGTGAATGCTTCAAATTAAAAATTCTCATTACTGCTCTGTTGCTCATGATCTCTCTTGAACTTCTCCTCCTGTAGCCCCTCAGGGCTCCACCTGATCTGACTGGTCCTTTTTCTGTGCATATATTTCCTTTTTGTCCTGCCAATGGTGGGTTGTATTTGGCCATCTGGGTTCCCAATGTGAAATTCTCAGTTTTGCATCCATCTTCTGTCAAAGGAATTGGTGGAACTTTCTTAAAAGCCCAGCTCCCCAAATAACCGCTCCATTGGCATGTTGTTGGTGACCTTCACCTTCACTCTCTTTTTTTATATGAGAAGGACATTTTCAAAGCTGTCTTTAAGTTTGTGTTTTGCTTGTTTAATCCTGTTTGACATTGTTTTATTGTCCCAGCTTAGTATCAAGCCATTTACTGCATTTACTTTTTCTATCGTTTAATATCTTACATCAGTCTCCATTCATGTCTTTACAAGTTGAAAAATATTGTTTCTCCTAGTGGATATAAAGTTTGTCAATGCTCGTGGACCCTTTTCTGCCCCATTATTTAAATGTGCCCAGCACCGGACAGCATCTGATGTGTGGTCTGAACAGCATATTATACAGTTTGGTTTTCTCTGACTCTTCTGTTTTTTTTCCACAGTCATTTATGTAGATGGCAACAGGAAGTTACAAAAGGAAATAGATAATCTAATTGAATGGCTAAAACTGTGCCAGATGGAGGTTATTGTGGACCCATCCAATACAGATCAGAGAAAGGTACACTGATGGTATACTTCATTACAGAAAATGAAGAGCTATGAAGGAGTAAAGGGCTTTCGGTGTTTATGTAGATACGTTACTTAGAGCTTGTACACAATTACAAATTGTGACCAAAAAGTTGAATTGATTCATGGGGGTTATCTCTGCCAGGCAGGAATTTAATGGAGAGGAAGTTGTTATTCAGTTGCACAATGCCTTCTCAAGTACTGTACTTAAAGCAAAAGGGTAAAATCATAAAAGTTTATAACTAGTTGATTTTCAGGAGTCAAATCCAAAATTCTCTCTCTCAAAGCGTAATGAAAATCTGGAGGAGAATGGTGGAGAAAATTCTTTTCCTGTAAAATTATTTGAATGCTACATCAATTTAAACTTTCAGAACTGAGATAGTTGGATGTTTGTCTGGTAAAATTATCAAAGGGATCTAAAGCAAAGGTGAATAACTGGAATTTGGATACAGATCTTCATTGCCTCTAAAGTTGCTCCTTAAAATTATGGCCAAGATTTAGTTCCCTGCGGTCCTGGTTTCAGTGTTGAACTTAATTGCTTGTGTGTAGTACTTTAGGATATTTTGCTAGTTAAAGGTGCTATATGAATGCAGAATCAAAGAATCTCTCCTTCTGTGCTGAAATCTTTCAGCCCATTGTCTGCCCAGCATCTCCAAAAGAACAAGTTACCTTCGCCATCTCCACAGCCCTGTATTTGCTAACCTTCTTTAGACAATAATTGAATTTCCATTGAAATGATTTGATTGAACCTGCTCGTATCACAGTCTCAATTCAAGGAGCCAGTCACTCAATGAAGAAAGAAAAGCTTTTTCATGCATGTTATTACTACTTTTATTTGGCCTTAACCACCAATCTGCGCCCTCTTGTTCTTGTTTTCCCACCAGTAGCGACAGGTTTTCTCTTTTCACTGTGTCCTGATCACGTGCATATTTTGTTTACCTCTGTCAGATCTCTTGACTTTCACCTCAAGGAAAATAATTCCATCATCTCCAAACTATCCATGAAACTGAAGTTCCTCATCCCGGAACTATTTTGCACTCCGATTTTTTTCATTAATTTCCTGAAGAATGCTGTCCATTCTTGAAGAATGCTATAGCTCGGGTTCGTTAGATGGGTCGGTGTTTGTCCAATGTGTGCAGGAGGGTTTCCTGACACAATATGTAGACAGGCCAACAAGAGGTGAGGCCATACTGGATTTGGTTCTGGGTAACGAACCACGCCAGGTGTTAGAATAGGCTTCAAGGCAAGGGCGCAATTGATATGTGGAACTTGTTCAAGGAACAACTATTGAGTGTCCTTGATAAGTATGTACCTGTCAGGCAGGGAGGAAAGGGTCGTGTGAGGGAGCCATGGTTTAATAAGGAATTGGAATCCCTTGTTAAATGGAAGAGGGCAGCCTTTGTAAAGATGAGGCGTGAAGGTTCAATAGGGGCGATTGAGAGTTATAAGGTAGCCCGGAAGGATCTAAAGAGAGAGCTAAGAGCAGCAAGGAGGGGACATGAAAAGTCCTTAGTTGGTAGGATTAGGGAAAATCCAAAGGCTTTCTATAGGTATGTCAGGAATAAAAGAATGACTAGGGTAGGAATAGGTCCAGTCAAGGATAGTAGTGGGAAGTTGCGTGTGGAGGCTGAAGAGATTGGGGAGACACTGATTGAATACTTTTCGTCAGTATTCACTCAGGAACAGGACATTGTTGCTGATGTGAATACTGAGTCACAATTAATTAGAATGGACGGCATTGAGGTATGTAGGGAAGAGGTGTTGGAAATTCTGGAAAGGGTGAAAATAGATAAGTCCCCTGGGCCTGATGGCATTTATCCTAGGATTCTCTGGGAAGCAAGGGAGGAGATTACAGAGCCATTGGCCTTGATTTTTATGTCCTCGTTGACTACTGGAATAGTGCCAGAAGACTGGAGGATAGCAAATGTGGTTCCCTTGTTCAAGAAGGGGAGTAGGGATAACCCTAGTAACTATAGGCCGGTGAGCCTCACTTCTGTTGTGGGCAAAGTCTTAGAGAGAATTGTAAGGGATAGGATTTATGAACATCTGGATAGGAATAATGTGATCAGGGATAGTCAGCATGGTTTTGTGAAGGGCAGATCATGCCTCACAAACCTTATTGAATTCTTTGAGAAGGTGACTAAGGAGGTGGACGAGGGTAAAGTGGTAGAGGTGGTGTATATGGATTTTAGTAAGGCGTTTGATAAGGTCCCCCATGGTAGGCTACTGCAAATAATAGAGATATGGCATTGAGGGTGAGTTGGAGGTTTGGATTAGGAATTGGCTGGCTGGAAGAAGACAGAGGGCAATAGTTGATGGTAAAGGTTCATTTTGGAGTGCCGTCACTAGCGGTGTTCCGCAAGGATCTGTTTTGGGACCATTGCTGTTTGTCATTTTTATAAATGACCTGGAGGAGGGGCTAGAAGGTTGGGTGAACAAGTTTGTGGATGATACGAAAGTCAGTGGAGTTGTTGACAGTGAGGAAGGATGTGTCAGGTTAAAGTAGGATATAGATAAGCTGCAGAGCTGGGCAGAAAGGTGGCAAATGGAGTTCAATGTGGGTAAGTGTGAGATGATTCACTTTGGTATGAGTAACAAAAAGATGGGGTACTGGGCTAATGGTCAGATACTTGGTAGTGTGGATGAGCAGAGGGATCTTGGTGTCCATGTACACAGATCTCTGAAAGTTGCCACCCAGGTAAATAGTGCAGTGAAGAAGGCATATGGCATACTGGCTTTTATTAGTAGAGGAATTGAGTTCCGGAGTCCTGAGGTCATGTTGTAGTTGTATAAGACTCTGGTGCAGCCACATCTGGAGTATTGTGTGCAGTTTTGGTCGCCATACTATAGGAAGGATGTGGAGGCACTGGAACGGGTGCAGAGGAGGTTTACCAGGATGTTGCCTGGTATGGTAGGAAGATCGTATGAGGAAAGGCTGAGGCACTTGGGGCTGTTTTCATTGGAGAAAAGAAGGTTTGGGGTGACTTGATAGAGGTGTACAAGATGATTAGGGGTTTAGATAGGGTTGACCATGAGAACCTTTTTCCACGTATGGAGTCAGCTATTACGAGGGGGCATAGCTTTAAATTAAGGGGTGGTAGGTATAGGACAGATGTTAGGGGTAGATTCTTTACTCAGCGAGTCGTGAGTTCATGGAATGCCCTGCCAGTAGCAGTGGTGGACTCTCCCTCTTTATGGGCATTTAAACGGGCATTGGATATGCATATGGAGGATAGTGGGCTAGTGTAGGTTAGGTGGGCTTGGATCGGTGCAACATCGAGGGCCAAAGGGCCTGTACTGCGCTGTATTGTTCTATGTTCTATGTTCTAGAACTAGATGCAATACTCCAGTTGAACCTAAGCAAGTGTTTTAGACTGATTAACATAACTACCTTGATTTTTTAAAAACATCATTCAATATACCTTTTGCCCCTGCAAAAACTGCCCAGACCCATTCACCTATGTTTACACCTATCCCACACATCACTGAACACTGGGTAATTTAGCATCACCTGACCTGCACATCTTTGGATTGTGGGAGGAAACCAGAGCACCCAGAGGAAACCCACGCAGACACAGGGTGAATGTGCAAACTCCACACCGTCAGTCACCCGAGGCTGGGATTGAACCTGGGTCCTTGCCGCTGTGAGGCAGCAGTGCTAAAGGCTGAGCCACTATGCCGCCCATTCTCTCAACCTCTCCTGTCACTTTTAAGGACATAAACTACCAGGTCTTTCTGCACCTCATTCCGTTTAGAATTGCACCCTATCTCTCCATGTTGTTCTTACCTAAATAACACTGTCCATACTTTTCTGCCCGTAAATGAGATTTGTCTATCTATTTCACCAACCTGTCAAAGTTGTTTTGAAGTTCCAAGTAAAATCACTTTTTTAAATCCCTAATTGGTTCCAGAATTCCTTTAATGCCTTTTTCACCCACTATATATTTGCTGAGAGGGTATTTTGAAAATCTTTTATGTAATTTCTATAGTTATCATCCAGCTCTGTAATATCGCAGCTTTTTAATCAAATTTCCTGAGCTTGACGCCACTTTTTACAGCATTTGCACATGAATGACCCTTAAAGAAGGGATTTGCAGTTAAACATATTAAGAAATTGCAGAGAAGTTCTGCACACACACTGTGGATTATAACACTTTTAACTTCAGTGAATACGATAGGTTACTGAGAGGAAGGGGGTAATCCAGTCACATGGTTGAAAAAAACTGCTTGTCCCTATTATCATTCACTACTTTTTACTAAAAGGAAAACATTTCTGGAAAATCTGGCTGTAATGATATGCTCAGAATTTTCCTTCCCTTTGTGACCTGTCTGAATTTTTTTTCTTGTTGGATTACTGCTAATGGAATTGACATTGCTTCAACATAGTCACAACCTTTTGTATTGTGGGTGTACATCCTGCTGATACTAAAAAATATACAAGTGAAACTCTGTATTGTAATCCAAAGTTCCCAACTGTAGTTTGCTTGTGCATCATCAGTTACAACTCTTGGAGAATGTAAAAATTAGTTTCTATCTTTTCTAAGTAGCTTGTGATTTTTTTATCTTTATGTCTGCAAGTGGTAAAATGTTGTTTGTTTTTTCACTGAAGTGTGACACTAATTGATCCTTTTTTGTTCTGACCTATCTTTGGAAGCTTGTTGGATTGGTGCCTTTTAAATGCTTGATTAATGTTGTGATGTCTAGGCACACATCAAAGAAAGGGAAGAACACTAATCCATCTGAGAAACAGCAAGATGTCAAAATCATACATGTCCATGTGGCAAGTTCTCTCTAAAATGACCTGAGGGCGTAAGAGGAGGTCAGACACCATTCTCAAAGTTAAAAATCACACAACACCAGGTTATAGTCCAACAGGTTTAATTGGAAGCACACTAGCTTTCGGAGTGTGGTACATCGGGGAAACCGAGCACAGGCTACGACAACAAATGAATGGGCACTGTACAACAATCAATAGACAGGAGGGTTCCCTCCCAGTTGGGGAACACTTCAGTGGTCCAGGACATTCAGCCTCGGACCTTTGGGTGACCATCCTCCAAGGTGGACTTAGGGACAGGCAGCAGAGAAAAGTGGCCGAGCAGAGGCTGATAGCTAAGTTCTGTACCCATAGGGAGGGCCTCAACCGGGATATTGGGTTCATGTCACATTACAGGTGACCACCATTGCACTATATACACACACACACACACACACACACACACACACACACACACACACACACTTCTATACACATGGTCAGACATATACACAGACGTGCACACAGACACCACACACACATCCTTACAGACACACACACTCCCACACTCACACATGCACCTCCTCACAGACTTAAGATGTTCTGCACTCACTACACACACACACTTTCTCACACTCACAACCCCCAACCCAGACAAAGACCCACATGCACACTCATTTTGTGGGGTGAATTTGTATTTTCAGGGTTATGTTGTACTTTGCTCAAAAACTGCATGCATTCATGTAAAACTCCATTATCTCACTTTTTAGATTAGACTCAATCTAACCATCAGGTCATAGACAGAGAACACAGGGGGCTACCACCTTCAACATATTGTCTGGCTATCACCATTGTTAACAGCTAACCCGAGAATGCAACTTTTTAAAAAAAGGTTTTATGATTTACATGTGAAAGAAGTTAAACGATCACGGTATTCTAACAGATGAAAGGCTTAATAGACAATCAATTTTTCAATGTATAATTTCAGTTTCATCACACTGTAAATTTTTGCTATAAATTCTGTGTGTTAGGATTGAGCCCTCCACTATCACCTGATGAAGGAGTGTCGCTCTGAAAACTGGTGTGCTTCCAATTAAACCTGTTGGACTATAACCTGGTGTGGTGTGATTTTGAACTTTGTACACCCCAGTCCAACATCGGCATCTCCCAATCCATGACCATTATCAAAGGCATTGCTGTACAGCTTGAGCGATGCTGATTGACCAACCAGAGAGACAATGTGTAACAATATTCCCAGTTCGAGAAGACCAGGGATATTTGTAGTGAAGCTACGGCCTGTGACTGACTGATTTGGAGAGCATGGCAGGCTCCCTCTGGTATTACTCTGTGCAGATCTCATTCCCTGCAACATGACCATTCAGTTGTTAGTTGGTGGGAAGCAGCTTCAACTGTACCATGGACTGTTTGAGAGTGACAATACTAACGCTAACCTCATGATAACTTAAATAGTAACTTCTAATCATCCTGAGTATTATGCTTTGACTGACCACGAGAGCCTGACAATCTTCAATGTCCTTGGTTTAAGCAACTTTAGGCCTTAGCAGAGCTTAAGAGTGGGCACAACTGTCCCACTGTTACCTTTTCTCAATCCCTGACAGCCCTCCAGGCAGACTCTGATGCAAAACACAAAACCATTATTTTACAAAATATCACTGCCTGCACTATCGTTCAGGTATATGATGAATTCAACTTTTGCTCATTGTGATTGGCTTCTGTAGAAATCTTTTGTTGCTGAAAGTTTTCTTAAATAATGAATTGATAGGATATAAGAACAGACAAGTTCTCCAATTGTTGTCAAATTTGATCTACCGTCTATAATCTTGAAATAATGCCATATCGAACCACCCCCCCCCCACCCACCCACCCCGCCTTCTATCCCAACCCCATCACTTCCACCTTGCCACCCCAGTAATTTCCCTCAGTACTATCTATGTTTATGGTATGTGGCTTTTTACTGAGATTGAGTACGTTCTGCCAAGTATTTTTGCCCAGTTTGGTCGAGAGGTTTCTGTTTGGTTTGCAGTTTCCCATTTCACACAAAATGTTCCATTTCACACAATGTTTTGGCATTTTCCAAGTTTGCAAATCTTATCATTTTAGTTTTCTTGGCTAGTGAGGTGAAGAATATCTATTGACCGTCCAAAGAGGTTTTAAGGTTTTTTTTATTGTGTTGTGAGATGTGGGAATCACTGGCAAGGCTTTCCTGGAGTGAACATTCCGGAATTGTCCTTTGGTGCTGCCACTGTCGAGGCTGCAGAGTTTGATCTAATCGGCTGATTGCGAGATTGTTTCTTTAGCTCTTTCTGAAACATGCAGCTCCCACCGTCTAACATGCCAATAATCCTGATGTATAGTTTCGTCAGCTTGGCACCTTAAATGTCCATAAGCCTATTGCTGTTCCAGACAGCCTCTGGCACTCTGCATTAAGCCAGGTTTGATCTCTTGGCTTGGGCTAATTGGAGAGATGGTAGTGATAAAGCTGGTCATGAGGTTCCAGATTGTGAGTAAACATTACTTGATTGTTGCTGATAGCCCTCACTGACATCCAATTCTGAACTGCAGTATTTTTTCAGTATCTAACACAGAGCCACGCACCACATCAGACAATTGGGGTTCTGTGTGAAGGAAAGATTTCATCTTGGAGTACTAGGACTGAGATCCTTCTGACTTGTACTGACATGGGGCAATGCATTTACAATAGGTGGTTTGCAGTGGTAAGTTCAGGGCATTTCCCATACTACCTGCTGTAGGCCTAGTCTGGCAGGTACTCACTAGCTCAGTCTGTAAGGGTCCCACTGTGGTGATGAACAGTGAAATTCCCAGCCCAGACTACGTTCTGCGCCTTTGCTACCCACATTGCTCCCTCCGATTGGTGTTCGTCATGAAGGATTATGGATTCATCAGTTGAAGGAGAGCAGTGGGTGACAATTGGTGTTTCCTTGCTCATGTTTGATCTGATGTGGTAAGATTTTTGTGGGGTCCAGAGTCAATATTGAAGACTCTTAGGGTGACTCCTTCCCTCCTGTACACCACTGTTCCACTATCTGAGCTGGAGGAATGCAACATTTTTGACACATGTCCCAGATGCTAATAGGGAGGACTTTACAGGTTTGACAGGGCTGGGTGTGCTGTTCTCATTTCTGGTGCCTTAACTCAATACCAGGGGGTCCATCTAGTTTGATTCTTTTTTAACTTTTCTGTGGCAATTTGATATAACCATTTGTCAGAGAGTGTGGTGCTAGAAAAGCACAGCAGGTCAGGCAGCATGCGAGGAGCAGGAGAATCGACGTTTCAGGCGTAAACCCTTCATTCCTGCTCCTCGGATGCTGCCTGACCTGCTGTGCTTTTCCAGCACAGCACTCTTCAACTCTGATCTCCAGCATCTGCCGTCCTCCCCTTTCTCCAAGATGATACAATGAAGTGGCTTGCTTCGTCACTTCAGTTAACAGTCAGCTACCTTTCTGTGGGACTGGAGTCACATTGACCAGCCCAGGCAAGGAGAGCAGCTTACCTGGTACAGTATGTACAGAGGATTGCACCTTTCCTGGTGAGCTGGGGATATTTACATGAAATGAAACAACCTAGCTTTCTGTGCTAGTGAGGGATGGAGAAGGTCTTGCTGAGATTGAGATATGGAAGTTGGGAATTTATCACTTGGGACTGTGTTGTAGGATGCACCTTATCATCTTCTTTGGTAAATATTGAGTTTTCTTTTTATAAAGAGAGCTGTGGTAGATCCATTGCACATGTGTCTTGGAGTAGTTATCGGGTTATCTATTGCCCTCGTACTTAATTAGCTCCCTCTGCCTGTTCTGCTGATCTATTGGTTTTTTTTTCCTACTGTTTGTTGTTTCTCTGATCTGTCCAGTTCAACTTTTTACAGTTTGGACTTTTCTTAAATTAGATTAGATTACATTACATTACAGTGTGGAAACAGGCCCTTCGGCCCAACAAGTCCACACCGACCCGCCGAAGCGCAACCCACCCATACCCCTAACCTAACACTGTGGGCAATTTAGAATGGCCAATTCACATGACCTGCACATCTTTGGACTGTGGGAGGAAACCGGAGCACCCAGAGGAAACCCACGCAGACACGGGGAGAATGTTCTGTCCCCCACCTCCCTCTGTTGCTACTGCCTCCTCCACCCTCCCCTGCTCACAACTGTTTGTCTTAACAATCGGCTGGTGCTGGAAAGCTGTTTAACAGATGAGGAAAAAATCCCAAACCTAAAGCCAGTACAGCCAGTGCTGATCCTCCAGTTAGTTTTTGTTCTTGAGAGTGTTTGGGTATGACAGCAATTTCCTCCTTGATGCAATTGTGCTATGTTTTTGGATTGTAATGGAACCCATGATGTATCTCTCTTTGGTGTCTTTTCTGAAGGGGATTGTTTCCTCATTTGGTGCAGTACTTTGTTTCTCCTTAAGCTTGTCGTTACCATTATGAAGAGCTTTTTCCATGAGAGGTCACCACTCTGCAGTTGTTCCTCCTTCTTGCTTGTGTTCGCCAAGGTTGTCATCTTATCTTCAGCTTTCTCTTCCCACTGGTCTGTATGTTCAGCTCATTTATTGTCACACATACTCAATGAGGACAGTAGACGTCACCACCTACTGTGCCATCTTGGGTCCAAACGTACCTAGATGTAGCATCTTTTAGTGACAAGATCTTAGGACATGGAGAAATAAAATGTCTAGAATAGTACTCTTCTAATCCATACCACATTCCTGATGAAGGGGTTATGCCCAAAACGTCGATTCTCCTCCTGCTCCGACGCTGCTTGACCGCCTATGCTTTTCCAGTGGCACACTTTTCGACTCTGATCACCAGCATCTGCAGTGCTCACTTTCTCCCATACCATGACGGCACCTAGCCTCCAGTGTGTCCTGGCTCCAGACGGCATTGGGTCTCACCTTGAAGATCATAACACTGGGAGATTGCTCCAGTCCACCATGCCAAGGACATTGTGTGCGTGTGTGTGTGTGTGTGGTGGTGGGTGCGAAGGTGTAGATATAGCCTGGCACAAACTCTGAAAGCTTTCGGTTGGTCACATTACGCTTGGTATTTTTTCATCTTTCCTTCTACATTGTTGCCAACACATGACTTCCCCTGGGTTTTGAGTGAAGAGTTGCTAGTGATATTGGTTATTCAGCTTGTGACTCTCTGTACGGATCTCAGAGCAATGATGTACCACAAGGTTTTAAACTTGTACTTATACCTTGGGGTTTGAAGGACATGTTGCCTTCATTTGGGGAAAATAAGTCCATACCATTGCAACAGGAAACACTCGAGAAGAATGCTGAGAGTTGGGCTTTTCCCCACTGGCCGGCAATACCAGCTCCTTGTTGGCTGATGACCATGCCTGGTGGGGCTTGTAGGTTTCACTGAGAATAACTATCTCCCTTTTTATAAAAAAGAGATATAAGTAGATTTGAGTGCTGACAGATATCTTTAGGAATAAGGCTTGTACTTGGCTATGTTTTGCTATTCTGTCTGTAAGCCTTGAGTAACCCCTTTTTTCTTTTGAAGTCCATGGGCTTATGACAAGCATGTATCATAATTATAGGTGTTTACAGCACAGAAAGAAGCCCTTTGGCCGAGGATGTCCATACTACCCAGTTTTCATTATTAATCTGGTCCCATTTTACCTGTGTTTGGTCCATTTCCCTCCATACTTACCCCATTCATTTGCTCAGTCTGGTTGAACTAAAGCATGGAATGGAACAGAAAGCTGAACTTTGGGGACTATAACACTGCTGTTTCTTAAAAGACACAACTGTGCTCTCCCCCACGGCTGCATGGGCAGCCCCTTCCAGACACTCTCAATCCTCTCTTGTGGGGTGGGAAAGGTTGTCGCTCTGGACTCTTTTGTACCTCTTCCCTCTCACCTTAAACCTACACCCTAGTTTTAGCCTTCCTGACCCTTGACAAACGCTGTTGACTATCTACCTTATCTATGCCTCCTGTGATTTAATGGACCTCTATCATCCCTCCGTCTCCTACGATCCAGATACCAAGCGCATGGTATTGTTTTCTTGAGGAAAAACAAACACTTCCTACATTTTGCTGGATTTGGGGCAGTGAGAGCCTGATCTTTCTCAGCTCGCATGGGAATTGAACTGCAAATGTCAGTGATTCATTTCATTTGTCATGGTTGACATTTATTGTTTTTCACTAAATCATATGTGCTGATTTTGCCACTTGTGTGAGTGGATTGTGATTAGTTGCTGTACACCTGTGCAGTGTTGTAGTCCTCTTGGAGAAAGTGAGGACTGCAGACGCTGGAGATCAGAGCTGAAAAATGTGTTGCTGGAAAAGCGCAGCAGGTCAGGCAGCATCCAAGGAGCAGGAGAATCGACATTTCGGGCATGAGCCCTTCTTCAGGAAGGGCTCATGCCCAAAACATTCCTGAAGAAGGGCTCATGCCCGAAATGTCGATTCTCCTGTTCCTTGGATGCTGCCTGACCTGCTGCGCTTTTCCAGCATTACATTTTCAGCAGTGTTATAGTCCCCAAAGTTCAGCTTTCTGTTCCATTCCATGCTTTAGTTCAACCAGACTGAGCAAATGAATCTATTCAAAGGAAACTTACTATAAATAAGGGCAAGCAAAGTAATTGCATTTATATAGTGACTTTCATGACCATGGGACATCCCAAAGCAATGTATAATTAAGAACTTCTGAAGTATAGCCACTGTTGTAAGGTATCTAAACCTGTTAACAGCTGCTGTCTTTAAAAGTGAACATTATTTGTCTTCAAATCCTGTACTCCTGTTCAGATTAGTAGAATGAGAACAGCAATTATATAGATTTCATTTTCCATCTATTCCATGAACTAAGTTGTTCTGAGTTTCCAAATCAATGTATGCTGTGAGGTTAGCTGTTCCTACTTTGATGCAGGTACATGACTAGAATAAAAAGAGCAGCACTTTTAGAATGAACTCTGAGATAAGAGAGCCCAGTGTTGCTGCTAACCTGTTCTCAGGAGTAAATGGAACCAGCAAGATGTATAATTTTAAGGTTAGAGGCAGGAGGTATGGAGGGGTTTGGAGGAAAGCTTTCATCCAGAGGGTGTTGGAAATTTGGAATGCACTGTCTGGAAGAGGAGTTGCCTCACAACTCTTTATACAGTATTTGGATGAGCACTTGAACTGTCTGTCAACATTCAAGGCAATGGGCCAAGTGCTGGAAAGGAGGACTGATGTAGATTTGGTGTAGCTTTGTTTTTCAGGTGCAGAAGTGATTGGCTGAACAGCCTTTCTGTACTGTACAGTTGTATGATTCTAAGTACCAGTCCTTCATCAGTGTTTAAACTGAAACTTGACAATAACTATAACCCTGTACTCTGATGCCTGAACCATGTGCAGTGTTTGAATATTGTGTCAAATGCTTCTGTAGATATGTGCCTTTTGTATTTAATTTGGTGTTTTGGTTGTTTCCTGAGGACTATCTAAACGTCAAAGCTGTTGGTTGAATTTTGCCCTTTCATTTCCCCCAGTGCATTGTTTTATTTTGTCAATGTTTTAATAAAAGCACTAGTGAGCACTCTAAAAATTTCTACAAATGAAAAGTGGAATTCTAACTCTGGCTGAGCTCTCTTGCAGCTTACTGCAATAAATCATAACCAGCATTCAATAGATTGAGAAATAATGAGGTGAATCTTTTAGGTGCGTGAGGAAAATGCCATCATTGATCTTTTGCTTCTCGTATGTTCACACAGGTGCACAAGGCTGGCTTACTGCACGTAATAAATAGCCTGAGATTTTGGATTGAATTATTCAGCACTGCGCTGTGGTACAGATGTTTGATCAACTGGGTCTTTAACTGTTTCAGCTGTTGATGGTCTATCTAGGTCAATCTCTGCACCAGCTGGATGTGATGGCACAACCTGAGCTGTAACCCTGAGGGGAGGAATTTGGCTATCAGCCTCTGAAATTTGGTGACCAGAACAAATGTTACAATTAAAGATCTTTCTGTTTTAATTTTGTCCATCTGCCTCATGAATGCTGCAGTATTGCATTCAAGTGTTGTGTTGTTTTGTTTTTGTATGTCTCTTTAGGTAGTGGGGTTGGAGAGGGATTGGAAAGCAAAGTTTATTTTACCAGATGGGAAGGGAGAGAGGCCGCACTGTGTGAGAGTTTCTTCTGTCTAGCTCGGTCACATCCAAGGCAGTGTCTCTGCGAACGGACAGCAAGCTAACATTTTGAGTCGAGGTGACTGTGTTCTTCAGAGCAGACCGGAAGTGTGGAGGGGGACAGCATTTATGCAGTAGTTGAGGAGGGGTTGGAGCGCTGAGGGAGAAAGGATATTGATAGTTCAGAAAACGACTATTCGTACACCCAACCAGATGCCTTTTGGATGCTGTAATTGTGCCAGCCTCCACCACTTCCTCTGGCAGCTCATTCCATACACGTACCACCCTCTGTGTAGAGGGATATGGGGCAAGTGCTGGCAAATGGGACGAGATTAGGTTGGGCTATCTGGTTGGCATGGACGAGTTGGATCGAAGGGTCTGTTTCCGTACTGTACGTCTCTCTGACTCTTAAGTGATCAGAATGTGAGAATGGCAGAACTATGGTGTGTCTGTCAGCCTTGACAGTTGCAAAACATTAGCTCACTCTCTCTCTGTGGATGCTATCTGACCCTCTGTGATCTCCAGCATTTGTTGTTTTCAGTACAGATTGCAGCGTCTACAGTAATTTGCTCCTGTACGGACTGAGACGTTGAGAACAGCAAAATCATTTGTTTCATTCTACAGCATTTACCATGGGCAGAGCACCACTTTGAGATAGCAGGCAAATGGAGGAGTCAGATTAAGAAACTTTGATATTTGAAGAGTACGGACCAGAGGTTGAGACTGGAGGGGGCCAGAGAAATGGGGAAGCCCGTTGAAGGATTTCGAGGTGTGAAATGACCTTGTTTAAGTAGTGGCGATTGTTGAAGATGGGAGTTGAAGATTGTTAAGTTCTCATGTGAAGCAACCTTGAGCATGAATATTCCAGATGACAGACAGGGAGCAACATCAGAGGGCAGCAGCGGCAGGGTGACACATTGCCAAATTTGGCTAAGGTGGTAGACCGTGAAGCCTGTGTAGTGCCAAGCAATATTGTGGAAGATTGCACACAAAGCTGTGTTTGTGACCAGGTCAGAGGGTGAATAGTATACTGAGGTCCAGTACTCGAGGGCTAATTTTGAGATAACAGTTGGAGAAGGAGTTAAAGCTGAAAACTTGTAGGATTTTGTCACGGCCTTTGTTTTGTCCTCCTGAGAAAGTGGGAAACCACTTGATGTGAGGTCATCAGTGATGGATAAATAAAGAAAATTTTGCGTTTTTCTCTCCCCAGTGGGATGACCTAAGGAGATGCACTGTGGATATAACAATTAACCACGTTGTTGTTGTGTATGGTTCACTGCAGCTTCGTATGTAGTTTGGAGGCTAAACACTTTTAACCTTGTTTGTGGGCAGTACGGTGTGACGCTGGAAAGGTTTTTGAGTGTTCTCTATTAGTCCCCCTTTGATTGTGGTAATTGCAATTGTACGTGTGTTCGATAATTGGTCCCTGGCTAACTAGATGCAATCACTATTTACATGTGGGCTTTGGGAGAGGGAGAGCTGAGAGGTGGGCATGTTTAATTAATGGCACCTATCAATGTAAGCAAAATAAAAGTTTCATTAATTATTCCTCTGCATTCAAAGGAGGCTACTCTGCTTAGCTGAGGCTCTCCTCATTTGCAAGCTCAGTTTTGATGTCTGCTGTGTTCATTTAAACACATTTTACTGTCCAATCCAGTGTCTCAGTGGGCTTTTGTCATTCCTTGGTAAGCTCACATGGTGATTGATTCTTCATTGAATTATGTTATTATCCTCAGGTAAGCTCAATGGTATTCTCCCTCTGATTTCCGTTGTGCTGTGATACATCAAGGTCAGGGTGATCGGGCCTTGGGATGAGAGTTTGACTGTAGCTAATTATTGTTTTGCTGCTTCATTGACCAAAATACCTGTCTTCAAATGCATAATATTTTAAAGCTTTGGTTGTGGTGATGAGCCCTGAGGGCTGTCAGCCTGCACTGTGTCCTTTAGTCAGTATATAATTGTGCATCCTGCAAATCCCATCTAAACTAAAGCAGCAGTTTAATGTTCTCGGTCTCTGCTTTTGTATTCTGGAGCCCATGCATCGGTATCACACGGTTTTGCTGCCTCTTTAGTCATTAGAGCTTTGGCAAGAATCAACAATATTAATTTTTTTGATGCTAAACATTAAGTTCAGCAGCTATTATTTGTCAATTATTCAAAGATTCTTCCAGTAATTGTGAAGTTTAATAGATTCCGAGATTCTCAATATGGGATGACCTTTTTTAAGTATCTACATGGAATAGGCAGGCATTTTCACCATGTAAACACAGCGATGTTCATGTACAGTGTTTGTAACAGTCCCCAGAAAGTCCAATTTAGAATTATCCTTGTGAGCAAAGTCTAACAAAGCCATGTTGACCTGTTAATATTCTATCTTTTTTATGGCATTGTTAGCTCAACACAGGGCAGTTTCAAAATAAAAAAGGCTTTTGGAGTTGCTCTAGAAGCAGTAAAGTAATTTCCTTGCTGTCTGTGTTTGGTGTTTACATTCACTACAGGAACATAGAGTCAGAGAGACGTACAGCATGGAAACAGACCCTTCGGTCCAACCTGTCCATGCCGACCAGATATCCCAACCCAATCTAGTCCCACCTGCCAGCACCTGGCCCATATCCCTCCAAACCCTCCCTATTCATATACCCATCCAAATGCCTCTTAAATGTTGCAATTGTACCAGCCTCCACCACATCCTCTGGCAGCTCATTTCATACACGTACCACCCTCTGTGTGAAAAAGTTGCCCCTTAGTTCTCTTTTATATCTTTCCCCTCTCACCCTAAACCTATGCCCTTTAGTTCTGGACTCCCCTACACCAGGGAAGAGACTTTGTCTATTTGCCCTCTCCATGCCCCTCATGATTTTGTATAGCCTTTTTCAGTGACCATGTGATCGAATTTATTCAAGGCTGAGATTGATAGATGAGGGAATTGATGGTTACGCAGTACAACTGGAAAAGCGGAGTTGGGACCATTTAATCACATCAGCCATAATCTTATTGAACGGCGGTGGCGTGAAGGGCCGAGTGGCCTACTTGTGCTCCTGTTCTCAATGTTTCTATATTCTTGGACTTAAGCAGCACCTCTGAATGGTGATTGGGAGTGGGGGTGGGGGGTGGGGGGTGGGGGGGGGTCACTGTTTAAGGGGGCGATCACTTTAAAAAAAAGGAATGGAATGTATAAAATATTTTGAATGCAATGTGGCAGCTGAGCTGATGATTTACAGACCATTACTAGTACAGGTTAATAATTTCCATAATACCTTGAAATCTCTGATTTAACAACAAATTATGTTAGCTAATGAATAGTAATTTCCGCTGTTTTACTTTTAAATGAGAGCAGTGATTGCACGGGAAGGGAAAGGAGAGCTGTGAAAGTTGTTGGTTCTGTCACTTCCCCACTGTATAGTGTTGATTTGGTTGTTTGGATATGTTTTGAAATTTCCAACCTTATTGAATGTGGATACCAGGAAGATTCTTCCTCAAGTAATGGAGACGAGACCTAGGGGACACAGTTTTAAGAATTATAGGTCTAGCTTTTAAATTAGAGATGAAAATCTTTTTTTCCCTGAAATTGTTTAGGCTGTGGAATTCTGTTTCTGAGGAAGTAGCGGTGACTGAGTGAATCTGTTAAAGGCTGAGCTCGTGGTGAGGAAATTGAGGCTTGTGAGGTACAGTCAGGAATATGGAGCTGAGATCAAACCATGATTGAATTGAATAGCAGAGTAAACTTGAGTCAGATGGCCTACCTGTGTTCCTATATTGACTGCCCTTTGGGGTGCTTTGTTTTTCTTTTGTAAGGTTTAAAATGCTGAAAGTGTGAAGTTTAGGCCATTTGATATCAGTTTTGGCATCTTTATATCTGTACGATTGTAGTTATGTTGCAAATTAAAGTCATTCAAACTCAGTGAACTTGAAGTAAAGTGACTTTTTTTTGCACAGCACTGATGAGCATCTTTATACTTCATGTTTTTCATTGCAATGTCCAGCATGTCCCACAGACACCACGTCCTGGGTATAACTGCGGTAGCGATGTAACAGGAGTTTCCCTTCCTTCAGTAAGTAAGACACAACCGAGATGGAGCCAGATGTTAAATTAATATTTGCATATTTCAAGTGGATATGAACATTAAGTTCCAGTGAGGGATTAATTGTGAAGCAACAGCATAAATACAAAATTGGTGAAGGGATAGAAAGCAAGGAGTGGTAGTGAACAGTTGTTGTTCATTTTGAAAGGAAGTAAACAATGATATTCCACAGAGGTTGATTGGTATTGCAACCAATTCTGTTTTGGATAAACATCGATGATCTCAGTTCAGGTACTTTGAAGATCATTCCAAAGTTTACAAGTGAAACTACATTTTAGAAATGGAGAAATTGAGGAAGATTTTGGCAAACATGAGTCTGCTGTTGATGTTGAAATTGCGAGCACATCGGGGAGAGGTTGGGGAGAACACCGTGAGGTAACCTAAACTGAAAGGTCATAAAGAGTTTCCTCTCATCACACATCCTGCAAACCTGCTGAGTCTTTCTAGCATTTTTCTGAACAGAATTCCAGCAACTGCCATAGTTTCCTTTTGGAAAGCCCTCCCAAAGGAGCAGAGGGGCATGTGGGGCAGGATTACGCCACAAATCATTAAGTATGGCAGGGGAAGTTTTTAAGAAGACCTGTTCAACTCCATTTTCTGAGGTTACCTGAGTGACTTATTTATGTGTGCAAGTGTTTAACCTGTCGTTGATATGCAGGCTGTGCAAATAAAATGAAAGGGGATGTCTGTTCAAGTTTCCTGTAAGTGTGTGCTGTTAAAGTGCACACAACCTGGATTGATAGATATATAGAGCACAGAGGCAAGGAATGTATGCTAAATGTTTATGAATCAATGCTTCGGTCTAGGTGGAATATTGTATCCAGCTATAGGATGTGCATTCGTGGAAGGATAGTGAAAACTTTTAAGAGAGTGTAGTGGAGACTTGCTGGAGCAGGGCAGGTTGTGAGGAACTTTGTAAGAATGGCAGAGAGGCAGCAAGACTGGAGGTGCTTTGTTTGAGGCAGGAAGTCCTTAGGGAGAGACTTGATGTAGGTATTCAAGATTTTGAGCATTTTTTGACATTGTAAGTAAGGAGATATTTCCAGTGGCAGCAGGGTGATATCCAGAGGGGTCAGGCATCAGGTGATTGGTTCTTTGGTCAGAATGTGGTCAGAATACTTTATATAGCGTGTTATAGTCAGGAAAATACCACCTGAGAAAAAGCAGAAGCAGGTTGACTGATAACTTGCAAAAGGGACAAGCTTAGAGTGGTGCTGGAAAAGCACAGCAGGTCAGGCAGCATCCGAGGAGCAGGAAGATCAATGTTTTGGGCAAAAGTCCTTTATCAGGAATGATCCTCATGATTCCTGATGAAGGCCTTTTGCCCGAAACATCAATTTTTCTATCCTCGGATGCTGGCTGACCTGATGTGCTTTTCCAGCACTGCTCTAAGCTTGACTCTAATCTCCAGCATCTGCAGTCCTCACTTTCGCCTACTTGCAAAAGGGAGTTGGGAAACGATATTTGGAAAAGAACTTGTAGGGTCATAAGGAGGAAGCAAGTGAGTGAATCGATTGGGTTAGCTCTTAGAAAGAGCAGATATGAGGATAATGGGTCAACTCTGCAGTATGATACAGTGATTTAACTCTTCATGCTGTGTATCGATTTGACACTTCAATACTTATGATCAGAATTCGATGTTTTGTGAAAATTTCAAGAACTCGGCAATATTGTAAACCCTGCTGAAAAATGTATTGATTAAAGCTTTAAAAGAAAATAACTTATTTACACAAAATAGCTGCCACAAAAAGTGGAATACTTTTTGAATGTCTTTATTGTTAGTAATTTATACTGTGTCACATCAGCAGTTCTACTTGTAATTCATCTGAAAGGAAAATAATTCAATGATTTTAACAAAAAGGTTGTAAACAAATCAGCAGACTGAAGTGAAAATTGAAACACCTTTGCAAGAGAGAACAATGAAACCCCAGTAGAATCTTGATTTGATTTGTTGAAGGATTGTGTCTAACAGGATGTAAATCTTAATGGCTTGTCTTCAATCAGGGAAATAGAGAATCTGCATTTATATAGCACTGTTTTGTGACTCCAAAATGAAAGCATTTTACAGATGCTGAAACCATTAGCTTGGACACCATGTAACAATGGTGAGCACAGCATAGTATCCCTACACTGTAGGAACAGGCCATTTGGCCAAACAAGTCCACACTAACCCTCCAAAGAGTGTCCCACCCTGATGAATGCACCTAACCTACACATCTCTGAACATCATGGGCAATTTAGCATATCTAATTCACCTAATCTGCACATCTTTGAAACCCACACAGACACGGGAAGAATGTACAAACTGCATTCAGTCACCCAAAGCAGGAATCGAACCCAGGTCCCTGGCGCTGTGAGGCAGCAGTGCTAACCCCTGAGCCACCGTGTTGACTCTGTGAAAGCTTCCTTACCAACATCCGGGGGTTTGTGCCTAAACTGGGAAAGCTGTCCCACAGACTAGTTGAGGAACAGCCTGACATTGTTGTAACATATGATTCTGCAAATCTGACTGTGTCAAAAACATTGTTCCTGGTTATGTCCTATCCCAACTGCGGGAGATGTGGTGACATAGCAGTATTCAGTCAGGAAGGAGTTTACCCTGAGAGTTCCTAATATTGACTCTAAGTCCCGTATTGCACATGGCCATGGACTGCTTCAATATCGGAAGAGTCACAAATGGTGGTGAACATTGGCGAGCGTCCCCACTTCTGACCTTATGATGGAGGGAATGTCATTGAAGCAGCTGAAGACGGTTGACATGAGGGCACTACCCTAAGGAACTCCTGCAGAGATGCCCTGGAGTATACCTCTAATAACCGCATTAATATTGCTTCATTGCTAGATATGATGCCACCCAGAGGAAAGTATTTCCTTTCTGATTTTTATTAACTCCACTGTTGCGAGGCCCTCTCCATGACGTAATGAAATACCACATTAATATCAAGGGCAGTGACTCTCCCTCCCTTCTGGAATCAGTTTCTTTTTGCTATTGGTTTGGACCAAGGCTGTAATGAGATCAGGAAAGGAGTAGGTTTGGCAGAGCCCATAACCTTTATTGTCCACCCTTCATGGCCTTGGAGAAGATGTGGTGAGCTGCATCTCAAGATTGTTGCGATACTTGGGATATAGGAACACCCCCAGTGCTGTTGGGGCAGGAGTTCCAGGGTTTTCAGTGAGTATCATTGAAAGGAATGGCGATTTTGTTCCAAGTCACGATGGTGTGTGATTTAGAGGTGATCCTGCAGGAGGTGGTATTCCAGTGCATGTGCTGCCCTTGTCCTTCATGTGGTAGGGATTCAGAGTCTGGAAGAGGGCCCTTGGAGAATTACTGGGAGGTGAGAGACTAAGCATGTTTGTTCCTTCGTTGTGCCAGCACATGCTGTTGATGGGCTGAATAGCCTCGTGCAGAATGGATACAAGTGGGTGCTATGAGAGATGAGGCTTAACCTCTGTTCTGATATGTATATAAATGAAGTGACACTTTGACCCAGATATGTAACACTGCAGCAGACTGAGAACAGAAAGGTGAGCTTGAGAATAGAGTAATCTTTTGGAGGAACCACTGGCAGCTGTAAAGCAGCTTTTATTGAATTGAGGACAAAGCTGAATGTGAATTTTGCAGGTGTAAAAATGTAAATGAATTTTGTTTGGCACACCCTCGTGATCACTTCTCAAGGTCAACACATGGGGTGGTAATGCCAGGATTGTTGGTGATCTCCCTGGGAACACTTGGGCATCACCACCCTGCCAGCTATCACTGCTCTCCAACAGAACACCAGCCCGTGTGCTCTAGCACAACCCCGTTCCCTCTTACCTGCCCATTCTTACATCTTTGTGACCAGACTCATGGAAGCAAACTGCTACCGGAACTGCAGAGGGCTTCAGCAAAAGCAGATGCCATCCTCAAAAAGAGGACAAATCCCTGTGAGTGTGTCTGCATTCAGGATGCACAGCTATGGCAGAGAGCAATGCTGTGTGATACCTGCTGAATATTAAACTGACAGCTGTATGATATATATATACATGGGCAGAAATATAAACCTGTTATTGTGCTGCTTCTATCCCTTCCCCCTTTTGTATTGTGAAGTACTCATCAGTTTATTAGAAATTGCAAAATTATGCAAATATTTGTCCTTCCTGATTTGTGCTACCCAATGACTTGCTGTCATCTTTCTCATTTGAGACAAATAAATAATCATTATTTGATCTGTCAACATTAATAGCTGTTTGCAGAATGTCTCAAAGTTAAAACTCACACAACACCAGGTTATAGTCCAACAGGTTTAATTGGAAGCACTAGCTTTTGGAGCGCTGCTCCTTCATCAGGTGATTGTAATGAAGGATCATCACCAATAACCACCTGATGAAGGAGCGACGCTCCGAAAGCTAGTGTGCTTCCAATTAAACCAGTTGGACTATAACCTGGTGTTGTGTGAGTTTTTTAACTTTGTCCACCCCAGTCCAACATTGGCATCTCCAAATCACAATGTCTCAAAGACTTGGCCCACCAGTTGCTTCTCACTGAAGGTTCCCATTGCCTGAGGGCTTGATAACTAACAATCAGTCATTCTGAGAGTCAAGTCCTTGCATTTCCTCGATCAGCAGGAGTTCTGGAATAGAATGAAATGGTAAGAACAGAAATTACTGTTTGGGCTAGTCACTGGGCTAGGGACACAGTGTCCAATCCTGCCCACTCCAGCAGGCAAAGAAAACCTTACAGATAAAACATGGTGCAAGCTCCTTTCCATATGCAAGGTAGTTTAAACTGAGCACAGAGTCAGAGTGTTTAAGAAAATGTCTTATTTACATCGAGGATGTTTTATAACCTGGAGCCCCGGGCAGAGTATTAGTAAGACCTTACCTGCATGCTGTTAGGGAATGGTTAGCAGTGAGATAGAAAGGTTTCAGGTATAAGGCAAATATGTTGCCAGGTTTGGAGGGTTTGAGCTACAGGGAGAGGCTGAACAGGCTGGGGTTGTTTTACCCTGGACGTCGCAGGCTGAGAGGTGACCTTAATAAATCGTGAGGGGCATAGAAAGGGTAAATTGACAAGATATTTTCCCTGGAGTGGTGGAGTCCAATACTAGAGGACATCGGTTTAGAGTCAGAGGAAAAAATTTAAAAGAGACCTAAGGGACAATCTTTTCAGAGGATGGTACATGTATGGAATGAGCTGCCTGAGGGTGTTGTGGAGGCTGGTACAATTGCAACATTTAAAAGGCATCTGGGTGGGTATATGAATAAGAAGGGTTTAGAGGGACAGGGGTGAAATGCTAGCAAATGGACTAGATTAATTTAGGATATCTGGTCAGCATGGATGAGTTGGAATGAAGAGTCTGTTTCCATGCTGTACATCTCTGTGACTCTGAGGTGGAATAAAGTTATACTGTGAATATCAACGCACTGTTTAATCAGCCAATCCAACTGTGCACTAATGGCTCTGACCTAGCATTAAAGGAGCCTTGAAACACTGGTGAAGGTCGAGATCAAATAGTCTGGGACTGATTAAGGGAGGGCACAGTGGAATTTGCAGAATTAGCATGGGCAATTTGTGCTGAACTATGCAAAACTGAGAAAGGGTGACACTGATCTGAACTGGAGGAAAGAAAGCAATTTTAACTTTGTTTCAGTTCCTTTACAGCTTCTTTAGTATTGTGACAATTTACAGAATGTAACAAAGCTGTTCAGCTATTTGTGCCTACACTGATTCTTGGATAGAGCTTTAACTTTTTTAAAGGGTTTGTATCCTAAATACCAAGCTAATTCAGCATGTGGAATGTCATGTTTAGTCAGGGAAAGAAAAAGTCTTCCAACTCCTGGTTGATTTTGGGAGTTGTGCATTGCACATTAGGAAGATGTCAACATTGAACAGTCCAGAGCAGTACAGGCCCTTCGGCCCTCGATGTTGTGCCGATCCGTGAAATTACACTGATGCCCAACTAACATACATTGTCCCATTATTATCCATATGTCCAATGCCCATTTACATGCCCTTAATATCGGCAAGTCTACTCCTGTTGCAGGCAGTCCGTTCCACACCCCTACTACTCCCTGAGTAAAGAGACTACCTCTGACATCTGTCCTATATCTATCACCCCTCAATTTGAAGCTATGTCCCCTCATGTTAACCATCACCATCCGAGAAAAAAGATTTCTCACTGTCCACCCTATCTAACCCTGTGTCTCAATTAAGTCACCTCTCAACTTTTTTCTCTCCAATGAAAAAAGCCTCCAGTCCCTCAGCCTTTCCTCGTAAGACCTTTCTTCCATACCAGGTAACAGCCTAGTAAATCTCCTCTGAATCCTTTCCAAAGTTTCCACATCCTCCCTATAATGCAGTGGCCAGAACTGTGTGCAATACTCCAGGTGCAGCCGAACCTGTGTCTTGTACAGCTGAAGCATGACCCCATGGCTCTGAAACTCAATCCCTCTACCAATAAACACCAACACACCATATGCATCTTAACAACCCTTTCAACCTCGGTGGCAACTTTCATGGATTTTTACACCTGAACACAGATCTCTGTTCATCGACACTGCCAAGAATTTTACCATTAGCTTAATACTCTGCATTCCTGTTATTTCTTCCAAAGTGAATCACTGCACCACTTTTCTGCATTAAACTCCATTTGCCACCTCTCAGCCCAGCTCTGCAGCTTATCTATGTCCCTCTGTAACCCACAACATCCTTCAGCACTATCCACAACTCTGCCTACCTTAGTGTCATCCGCAAATTTACTAACCCATCCTTCTGTAGCCGCATCCAGACATTTTTAAAAATGACTAACAACATTGACCCCAAAACAGATCCCTGAGGCACACCATTGGTAACTGAGCTCCAGGATGAACATTTCCCTTCTTTCAGCTAGCCAATTTCTGAACCAAACACTAAATCACCTTCAATCCCGAAATTCCGTATTTTGTGCAATAGCCGACCATATGGAACGTTATCAAAGCCTTACTGAAGTCCATATACACCACATCAACCGCTTTACCCTCATCCACCTGTTTTGTCACCTTCTCGAAGAACTCCATGAGGTTAGTGAGGCACAACCTACCCTTCACAAAACCATGTTGACTATCCCTAATCAAATTATTCCTTTCCATTTGATTATAAACTTTATCTCTTACAACCTTTTCCAACACCTTAACCACAACTGAAGTAAGGCTTATGGGCCTATATTTACCAGGGCTGTCCCGACTCTCCCCCTTAAACAAGGGAACAACATTTGCTATCCTCCAGTCTTCTGGCACTATTCCTGTTGACAATGATGACAAAGATCGAAGCCAAAGGCTCTGCAATCTTGTGTCTTGCTTCCCAGAGAATCCGAGGATAAATCCCATTTGGCCCAGGGGTCTCATCTATTTTCAGATCTTCCAAAATTGCTGAAACCTCCTCTTTTTCAGCTTTAATACCATCTAACCCTGTAGCCTGTATCTCCGTATTCTCACTAACATTGCCCTTTTCCAATGTGAACACTGATGAAAAGTATTTGTTTAAGCGCTTCCCCAATGTCCTTAGATTCCACACACAACTTCGCAATACTATCTTTGATTGGTCCTCATCTTACTCTTGGTAAAAACAATGACTGCAGATGCTGAAAAACAAATACTGGATTAGTGGTGCTGGAAGAGCACAGCAGTTCAGGCAGCATCCAACGAGCAGCGAAATCGACGTTTCGGGCAAAAGCCCTTCATCAGGAATAAAGGCAGTGAGCCTGAAGCATGGAGAGATAAGCTAGAGGAGGGTGGGGGTGGGGAGAGAGTAGCATAGAGTACAATGGGTGAGTGGGGGAGGAGATGAAGGTGATAGGTCAAGGAGGAGAGGGTGGAGTGGATAGGTGGAAAAGGAGATAGGCAGGTCGGACAAGTCAAGGAGACAGTAACTGAGCTGGAAGTTTGAAACTAGGATGAGGTGGGGGAAGGGGAAATGAGGAAGCTGTTGAAGTCCACATTGATGCCCTGGGGTTGAAGTGTTCTGAGGCGGAAGATGAGGCGTTCTTCCTCCAGGCGTCTGGTCGTGAGGGAGCGGTGGTGAAGGAGGCCCAGGACCTCCATGTCCTCGGCAGAGTGGGAGGGGGAGTTGAAATGTTGGGCCACAGGGCGGTTTGGTTGATTGGTGCGGGTGTCTTGGAGATGTTCCCTAAATCGCTCTGCTAGGAGGCGCCCAGTCTCCCCAATGTAGTGGAGACCACATCGGGAGCAACGGATACAATAAATGATATTAGTGGATGTGCAGGTGTCATCTTACTCTTGTCATTCTTTTATTCCTGATAGACCTATAGAAGGCTTTAGGGTTCTCCTTGATCCTATCCACCAACAACTTCTCATGTCCCCTCCTGGCCCTTCTTAACCCTCTCTTTAGAACCTTTTAAAGTCCTGACAAAATGGAGTGTTCAAGGATTTGCCAGGTTAGACCAGCTCATACAAGGAGGAGGATGCCTCGTCTCGAAACCATCAGGAAAATAATTTAAATGCAACTTAATTATGCATGTAGGTTTGCTCACTGAGCTGGAAGGTTCCGCGAGCAAACCTATATCCAGGACCTCCATCTGAGCTACACATCTTCGCAAACTCGCTATTTGGATAGGAGAAGTGGAGCCACAGTGACACTGTTTGATAAAACTGCAAGGAATGGGTGAAGAAGGAAGATAAAACTGGAAAAGGCAACAAACACCTACATTTGTTGGCCATCTAATTCCTTACATGCTCCCGAAGTTCCAGAACAAGTCTCTGCTGGTGTCAGCCCTTGCTGTTTCCTAACTGTTTAATGTTGCAACAGACACCCTATTGAATGTTTGAAAGGCTGAGACACATCATTGTAGCTGGAAGATTGGACAGGTCAAGGGCTGCAATGTGCGCGAATGAGTGGAATACAATGACCTCAAAGACCATTAGATATCACCTCTGCGTAGGCACGGTGCGGAGTTTCTGCAGAAATGATCAATGCAGAAATGGTGATGCCAGGACAGGAAGTGATGTTCTCACTGAGTGGATGGTGATTATGTGTAAATCCTCAATCTTATCTGGAGCTTTTGTGTTTTTAAATCAATTCCTTCACAATGGGGGAGTCTATGATTATACCATACTGGCCCAGGCAGAAACCAACCGAAGAGTCAGTGAGCAAATTATTCCTTTACTGATCCTGATTGACAAGCACTGTCAACAATCCCTTCCATCACTTGGCTGATCATCAAGAGTAGACTGATGAGGTGGTAATTAGCCAGGATGGATTTGTCCTGCCTTTTGTTTACAGGAGATTTATGGACCATTTTCCACATTGTTGGGTAGGTTTCAATGTTGTAGCTGTACAGAAAGAACTTGGTGAGGAGAGTAGCAAGTTCTGGAGCACTAGTCTTCAGTACTATTACCAGAATGTTGTCAGGGCCCATAGCCTCTGCAGTATCCAGTGCCTCCAAGTATTTATTGATATCTTGTGGAGTGAATCAAATTCCCTGAAGACTGGTAGCAGTGATGCTGGGCACCACTGGAGGCGGCTGAGGTGGATCATCCACTTTTGGCTGAGGATGTTTGTGAATACATCAGCCATATCTTCTTGCATTGCTGTGTTGGGCTCTTCCATAATTGAGGATGGAGATATTTGTGGAGCTTCCTTCTCCAGTGACTTGTTTAATTGTCCATTACCGTTCACGACTGGATGTAGTAGGATTGCAGAGCTTAGGTCGCATCCGTTGGCTGTGGGATCACTTAGCCCTATCTGTCACTTGCTTTTTTTTTGTGTTTTTGGCAGGTGAGTAGATCTGGTTTGTAGCTTCACCAGGTTGGACAGCTCATTTGCAGATTTCCTATGTTGTTCCTGGCATACCCTCCTGTACTCTACATTGAAACAGGATTGATTTTTTTGGCTTAAAGGTGGAGACAGGATATGCCTGGCCATGAGGTAACAGATAATGGTTGATTGCAATGTTGCTGCCTCATTGGTGTATGTTTTGAGTTGCTCAATTTGTCCAAAGTCTGCCCTAGTTTGCATGGTGTTAGTGCCACTCACCACATAGAGCATATCCTCAGTGTGAAGATGGTATTGAGTACAGTAACTATGGAGGCAAAATACTGTCATGGATGGATGTGTCTGTGACAGGTTTATGAAGGGTGATGTCTCTCTCCTGTTGGTTCCCTCACCACCTATGTCAGGCACAGTCTATTAGTACAGCCCTACTGAACAGGAGGCAAGTGTTTGTCATGTCTGTGACACAGTCATACCTTCACAGACAATGTCAGCTTGATTCGTCTGTGAGATAACACCTCCATTTTTGGATTAGAATGGTGCTGGAAAAGCACAGCAGTTCAGGCAGCATCCGAGGAGCAGGAAAATCAACATTTCGGGCAAAAGCCCTACATCAGGAATAGAGCCTCTTCCTGATGAAGGGCTTTTGCCTGAAACGTCGATTTTCCTGCTCCTCGGACGCTGCCTGAACTGCTGTGCTTTTCCAGCACCACTCCACTCCAGAATCTGGTTTCCAGTATCTGCAGTCTTTGTTTTTACCTCTCCCATTTTTGACACAGCCCCCAATATGTCTATGAGGAGGACTTTGCGGGGCTATAGGGCTGTGTTCACTGTCAAGGTTAATACCGAGTGGGCCATCCAGTTTTGTGTTTTTGCTGAGATTTGATAGAACTAAGTAGCCTGGCCATTTCAGAGGGGTGTTGGGAATTGCTCAGTGTCTGGAGTCACAGATCAACAATGATTACCTGGTCACCATTAAGTTGGCTTTTAATTCCTAATTTTTGAATTGAATTCACCTTTCACCATCTTCCCTGCTCTGATTCCTGCAAATGCAAATTCCCAAAACACTCGTCTGATGATCTGGGTCACTGGCCGAGTAATATTAGCAATGCGCCATCGCCTCTCTATCTATTTACCTCCATGGGGAAGAGTTAATAAAAGGTTATTGTAACCTCCATTTAGATCACAAATTGGTATGCCATGAGGCGTTTCTACAGCTCCCTTAACTCTGCTGCTACCAGGTGATCATGGCATTCTGAAACTGTGTGCAAGTAAATAAGCATCTATTTACAGGTCTGCCTTCAGTGACATTTGTAGAGGGTCATTGCAATGTAATGTTATTCTTTTGATGTAGGAATGCAGCATCTCAAGGTCTGCATCCCAAATTCTGTCCAGCACACTCTCTGGGTATTTCCTCTTAAAGATGCCTTGGCAGAGCTTTCTAAAAGATCAATGATTAATTTAGTGATGTTTAATTCCAGGCATTTAGCTTCTGGTGATGATGTTGAGCTCAATATTTTAAGGATGAGCTGTGTTATTTTGAGTGACCGTGTAAAGGAAACTAGAAGTATCTTTTTTGTTAGTTTAATCATCCTGTGCAGGCATGTTATGATCCCCTATACAGCAGGTGGGACTTAACCTGGGCCTCCTAGTCCACAGCAGGGACTTGAGCACATACTGTTGTGTGCTGACTGGAAGCTGTTTGCCTGAATGATCCAGTTAGCAATTGTGTAAAGAGCATGACTTCACTGTCTCCAGTGTGCAGGCTGAAGCAGCAAATAGGCTCTGCTGTTTGCTGTTCTCATGTTAACATTTAGAATAGGATTCATATTCTTTAAAGATCAAACTAGCTATCAGTGCCAGGGCAGAGGTGTTCAATTACGTCAAGCTGGTTATTACCAGGGAGTGCAGCGTAGCCTGTTTAACAGCCTGCTTCATGTCTAAGTTGTTTGGCAGTGACATAGGTGAAAGAAACCAGCTTGGGTAAGTAAGAGGTTAGGAATGGGTGGGTAATGCAGTAAGGGCAGTTATTCCATTCCTAGAACATTTGACTGGTAGTTTTAACTCCTTTCATCGCTGGTCTCCTTCAATTATACAGCTGTCCAGCAGTATTCTTTCCATTTCATTCAACGATTTTGCAACACTACATTCCTCAATATCAAGAAAATTCAGAATGAAATCATTTTGATCAAAGCCGAAAAGGGGTGATTTCCAAGAGACTGCGCTACCAATTGAAGTTTTGTTTTTGTACACCACTGTTTGCAGACTGTTAGTAAAACAGTCCATTGCTACTCTAATCTGCTTATGACCAGTTTGTATTTGCATTGTTATAAACAACAACTTCAATACTTTTTAATTTGTGTAGCACCTATTTACTTTAACATAGTGAAAATTTCCACAGAGCATCACAACAGCATTGTCAAAAAAGTTTAAAACCTAATTATGGCCAGTAATTGAATTGCACAATCCAGAATCAAAATTCAGATTTGACCAAAAGCATATTAAAATCTGTCTCCCCAATGAACTTTCGAGCTGGAGCTTGGCAGGTTTATTCATTCATGTACGTGAGACATGGGCATCACTAGCTGGGCCAGCATTTATTGTCCATCTTGAGCTGTTCTTGAGAATATGGTGGTGATTAGATACCTTTTAGAATCCTGACTGTGGAGGTGCCGGTGTTGGACTGGGGTAGACAAAGTCTGCAGTCACATGACACCAAATTTATAATCCAACAGGTTTATTTGAATTCACCAAGCTTTCAGAGCATTGTTCCTTTGTCAGGTGAAGGAGCAGTGCTCCGAAAGTGTGTGATTTCAAATAATGTTGGACTATAACCTGGTGTTTCATAGAATAAAATCCCTACAATGTGGAAACAGGCCATTTGGCCCAAGTCCACACTGACCCTCTGAAGAGTAACCCACCCAGATCCATTCCCCTACCCTATTACTCTACATTTCCCCCTGGCTAATGCACCATATCAACACATCCTGGAACACTGTGGGCAATTTCCCATGGCCAATCCACCTGACCTGCGCATCTTTGGATTGTGGGAGGAAACCGGAGCACCCGGAGGAAACCCACACAGACACTGGGAGAACGTGTAAACTCCACACAGACAGTGGCCCGAGGCTGTTATCAAACTGGGTCCCTGGCAGCAGTGCTAACCACTGTGTGTGACTTCTGACTTTCTAGAATCCTGATGGTTCTCTGTAGACTCTAATGCTTGGGACAGAGGATGCTGATGTTCTCTCTTCATTAAGGATTATTAAACCTAGTGCAGTGTAGTATGGTGACGGAGCAATATACCAGTCCTGTATGATGTGGTACAAATCCAATTACCATTTTGATGTTGGAATAGAGTTAAACTCCATTAGATAATGTGGTGACTGGTTATCAGTAACTTTTAAACCCCATTGGAGTCATCGGCTGATGTGTTGGAGAGGGATGTTTGGACTCCGTTTCACTGTCAGTGAGTGCACAAGTTGCTGAGCGCAGTTCTGGAACACTAGAGTGGGGCAACTGTCCCAACACAATGAGCCAGAGCAGAGTTTGAAATGCCTATAACTGCTGGCAATCAAGAACGAATGAGATTTGTTTGTTTGCCAGCAATGAGCCTCAACTCTGCTTGATTGGTTTGTTGAATGAGCTCAGTATGTCTCTGTATGACTGGGTTAATTACATATCATGTATGTATTCCATTCTATAATGAGCAGAAGTTAGAGGGACTCAGAAGACTGGGATGCCTCTGGAGAGAACATGTGAATGAATTATCTTCTGTATTTCAAGAAGAAGGTGTGTGTTTAGATTTACGGGGCTGGGTGTTCTGTTAAGATGCATAAGATTTCCCTCTGCAGATCAGCAGGAACAAGCCAAACCAGCCCATTAGATCAATAAATGTCAAACATTAATTATGTCTGGCGCATATTGAGTTCCCACGATCTTTGCACTTGAATTTGAATGAGTTGAATTTGAATGATTTATTGTTGCATTTTAACAGTGAAGAGCTTCAATAGTTGCCACAGTCTGGTGCCATTTTGAATAGTTTAAGAAAGGAGGAAATGACTGAAAGTGAGACTTCTCTTCATTCAGCTGCCCCCATCATGAATCCGGAGCCCAGTGACCAATGACTCCTCTACCACCTCACCACCGTCTCTGCTGGACCCACCGATGTAGGAGTACCCACTCTTCAGGCACCACACTTGGCCCACCTTGTCAACTCTGCCAAGTCACGTGCTGTACCCACACTGTACCACAACCAGGAGACACTGGCTCCATGGCCTGGCCACCACAATGCCAATAGGCACTTGCCTATTGTGTTGGGATTATTCTCTGTACAAAACAAAAATTACTAATCATCTTGTTGAGCGATGCTATTCCAGCATGGTGGCTCAGTGGTTAGCACTGCTACCTCACAGCACCAGAGACCCAGGTTCGATTCCACCTCAGGCGACTGTCTGTGTGGAGTTTGCACATTCCCATGTCTGCATTGGTTTCCTCTGGGTACTCCAGTTTCCTTCCACAGTCCACACTCCCACAGTGCAGGTTAGGTGAATTGACCATGCTAAATTGCCCATGGTGTTTAGGTACATTAGTCAGGAGGTAAATGTAGGGGACTGGGGCTGGGTGGGTTACTCTTCAGAGGGTTGGTGTGGGCTAGATGGGCCAAAGGGCCTGTTTCCATACTGTAGGGAGTCTAATCTAATCAAACCTAGAGCAGATGAACCATGCGTCCAGAAAGGGATGTTACTGCTGCACCACAAGAGCCCCGAAGTCTTCTCTATAAAACTGACCAGGTCTCTCCATCAAATGAATCACCAGGTCGGTTCCCCATTGTTTCCTCTTGTCATTTTGTGGAGACTTTTTAAAATTGAGGCTTGTTTGAAAACTGATCACTACGTGAAACCTTTGAAACCTTTTAAGTATTAAAATATTTTGTTTACTGAAATACTGACTGGTGAAGCAATTAAATGGTTCTGTGAGGATTTTAATTTTTTTATTCCCATTATTTAAAATCTAGTTATTCAGTGGGCGTGGATGAGATAGTCTGGAAATTGCTTATTTAAGAATAAGAGCACAGACGGTCTGGCAGCATCCGAGGAGCCCTTTGCTTTTGCCCGAAACGTCGATTTTCCTGTTCCTCGGATGCTGCCGACCGGCAGTGCTTTTCCAGCACCACTCTGATCGAGACTCTGATTTCCATCATCTGCAGTTCTCACTTTTGCCTTATTTAAGAATAAACCCATTTTCAGTTAGATTAATAAATTTGCAGCAGGTTCCTATTCTCCAATGTATTAAGTAGTGTTTGTAATGTAAAATGTTGATTGATTGTGTTGGTGGAAATTTGAATAATAGAATCAAGGTAGAAAGCTATCACAAGTTGTACCATGGATTCCCTATTGCTCCCAAAAAGTCAAAGAACTTAACCCCAATTTTTTTTCAATGGAAACAGATTCAGTCATTAAAGTTTAGAGAATTTATGAAAAGGTGGAAAGGAAATAATTGCACGGCGATGGGAAAAGAATTAAAAATATTTTTAAAAACTAATTTGGCTCTGTCAATGAGCTGCCAGAAAGCTGGAAGTTAAATAGAAATGTTTTCCATGCTGTGGAACACTCTCCCTACACTGGTTTCATGGAGCAAGTTTGCGCTTCTTCCAGTACCCCACCTCTTTGCTTAAATAAACAGGATATAGTTCGTGTGAACGAGGGACATTTCTGGCTTGGTGCACCCATCCGTGTGTTAGCTAAGTAGATAGCCAGCTATTTGTTAATATTCAATTGCGTATCTTCCTTTCTTGTCATTAAGTGCTGCCTCTTTTTTTTGTTGTGCTGAAAGCTATTGTCCATTTCCTGTACTAACTCCATCCCAGTGCCACATTGGGTTCAGGTCGTTTGAGGTCATCATTTAATACTGTTAGCAGGAACTTTTCTTGCGAGTCTGTTTGAAATAGAGATGGATGTAGACATGCATGTTCTTTTAGTTGTCTCTGTTTCTTTTTGATGTTTAAATTTTAATTAATATTTGAAATTTTTGCAATTACTATTTCAGGCAGATTTGTTATGGAATATGCCACAATTACTGGGGAACTGGACAGTTGCTTTTTGACACTTAATTTTGGGCCTTTACTTGGGTTCCAGTGGGATGTTGGGTAATTGTATTATGACATATTGGTTTACAGTGTGGTCAGAAAGAGGCCATTCTCTCCATCATGTCTGTGCTGGCCCTTTTTTGAAATTCTCATTCCTCTGTTCATTCCTGGACCTCTGCAATATTTTCTGTGGTCAGCGTTTCCTTACTGCAAATATCACTTTACGTCTGCATGCTCACAGTATTCCACTGGAGCACCTCTTCAGAAGCCTGAAACGGTGTGGAGATCATGCTGAAGTGATATCCTTGAGCGGTTCTCATGGTATCTCGAAGCTCAGCCCTCACTCTGCCAGCACGTGGACATGGATCTTGTGTAGATAGAGGGTCCCAGTGACTTCTCCACGGGAGTCGCTGAATCAGCTTTTACAGTAAAATACAAAACAACCATAAACATGGAGAAAGTGTCAGTCCGGCACTGTTACGATTGTCTGCATTCCTTGCACTATGCATTTTCCTGAGGAATGCACAGCAGAAGCTTGGAGCTCAGTTGCAGTCCCATTTTCATGATCTTGGGAAATGTTTGGAACATCTCGACAGCTAGTATTGTTAGCAACAAATCATTAACGGTGAAATGTGGCACTCTTTGTGTCTGCCCTGTGGCGTGTTGGGATCTGAAGATTTTTTTTTTCCTTTTTGTGAGCAGAAATTCAAATGTTGTTAAATATCAATTTCCCAGAATATTGCGAAAATGCAAAGGTTTAAACAGGTTGTTTAGCAAATGTCAACATTATGTAGCTCTCTCACAATGATAAAATGTCCCAAGATGTTGCTGTAAAGATGCCTCAACCTGGTGTGTAACTGTGGTGATAATGCTCTGGGTCACTACCTCATCCGGTTGGGAATTGCAATCTAACTTTGTTGCCATTTTTGTGACTAAGCTAGTCCTGACATCATAAAATGATGCGGTACAGAAAAGGCCCTTTGGCCCATCAAATAAATGCCAAAAATACAATACAACCTGCGCTAGTCCCACTTGCCCACAGATTTGAATGTTATGACATTTCAAGTGCTCATCCAAATACTTTGTTTTATAAAAGGGTTGAGATTTTCCACCTCAACTCTCCTCCCGGGAAGTGCATTCCAGACCACCCCCCTGCCCCCACACATCCTCTGGATGAAAAAGCTTTTCCTCCGATCTGCTGTAAGCCTCTTGCCTTTCCCTTTTAAAGTGATCTCTCTTTACCTAAAGCAAGGACATGTGATCTAAGTTTATTCATCATAAATTTATACCAATCCTAATAACAACATCAAATTTTAAGATTCACTTTTACCTTCCGCACACAAGACTGCTGACATCTGGAAAATGCTGAACTGTGTGTCAGTGCCATAGGTGTCAGCTACAACGTTAAGACTTTATAATCTGTTGAGTATTTCAGGCAGTTGAAGCAGCTCCTGTCAGCTGTTTGATCATCGCTGGGATGCTGCAGTTTGTATTTTCTGGTCACTCTGTAGGTTTAACAATGGGTCAAGCAGCTGCAGTGTGTTCAGTGTCAGTGCTGCCAACCCTTCTTGCAGATGGAGTTTCAACCACAAGTGGACATGAGACAAGCTGGATTCCCATCCAGAGGCGGAGGAGAACATGTGCACAGTCTTCTCAACAATTCCCCTCCTCTTAAATGGAACAAACACACTGTACATTGCTTCTTTTTCATTGTCTTCCCCTTAATCTGGGTTATATTAACTCCCTGCAATACAATTCCAATACATATTCTCCGTATTGTTTGCAGTTGCCAGAATGAGTTTGTTTGACCTTGTTGCAGTTTCCTCTTTAGGGGCATATGAAATAGGAGCAAATGTAGACCATTTACCCCACTCTGCTCTTCAGTAAGATGTTATCTGCTGATCTGTTTGTGTTTTGAATTCCACACTTCCATCTACTCCACTTAACCCTGGATTTCCCTGACTAGCAAAAATCTATCCTCCTCTTGTCTGCAAAATACTGTATTCAATGATGACCCACCTCCACTGCTTCTGAGACAGGATATTCTAAAGCCTCTCAACCCTCGCATGGAGAGGAAAAAACATTTCTCCAAGTCCACCTGAAAGGGTGAGCCTTAATTTTAAAGCAATGCCCTGATTCTGGACTGAACACGAAATAAATCCTCCTTTCTACGTCCACCTTGTCAGGATCTTTATCGACTTCAGACAAGTCACCCCTCAGCTCCAAGTCCAGTCTGTCTAACCTTTCCTCCTCAGACAGCCAACTCATTCCAACTATCGGGGCTAGTCAGAATCTTCCCAACCACCTCCAATACATTTACATCCTTTCATAAACCAGCAGACTAAAACCGCATTCAGTGTATCAGAGATGTGGTTTGACCAATGCCTGGTATTGATTGTGGCTCATTAAATCAGCTGTCAAAAATAAAGCAATTTTTGCCACAGAATGGAATGAAAGCTATTTACTTCTCTGCAGTGCGTTAGTCTTTAGCTCCAATGTTCACTGGTAAACAGCTCACCCACGATGCCCTCCCTCCCTTTTGCATCAGTCCGCAGCATCCTCCAATCCCAAAGGCTTGGTTGCAGTTGGAAGCAGTGTGTTTTGCAGGCAACATTGTCATTTTTATGGTTTGTGTTGCATAAGTTACTATCAAAAGCCCCTGTCTTTGTATACTGTACATGAAAAATAAATGCAACAAATGAATAATTGATGTCAAGTCTTTCTGTTGTCTCGGTTGATGCCTTGTGATAATTATGATGTCTTTCATTCTAATTGCTGTAAAGAATTATTTGTGGCGAGATTAAAAACACAAAATCTTGCAAAGCCTGAGGCTACTGTAATAAAACAAAAGCCTCAGCTGAGGGTGGGTCAGTACCTTCAAATGGAATCATTCTCGAGACGAGAACAAAGTGAGAGAGGCTGATGTATCCTTTCCAGGGGACACTGGGACTGAAGTGGAATCACTTATTAATGAGTCACCGACTCATCTTAAGCTGTAAGTTTCAAAGATGGCAAGCACCAGCTACATTCCTGGTTGTTTTGTGAACTATCTGGGAGTGTAAAAGTGAGAATCCCTGAATGAATTAAAATCCAGATGGGATTGAGTCCTTTCTAGGCTGCACATCACTGGTGTCTTAGAAATTTTGAGGGGGTGAAGATATTGTTCTGGCTTTATACTGAATTATTCAGTGCTTGTTGCTATGAGCAACAAATATTTTGATTCTTGGCTATGTTGCTCGAACCTTTACTGATCAAAATAAACCTGGAGTGAGTTGGTCCAGCTCTTGGTGCCAAACGTAAAAGATACACATACTCATCCAGCACAGAAGAGACCCTGCAGCCCATTGAGTCTGTGCAAACTGTCTATGTCCCATGCCTCTCAGTGGGAGATGTCTGGATGAAATTGGCACATGTGAGGGGGAGGAGGTTTTGAGGAAAAGTGTTTGCATACAGAAGTTGATAGGAATGTGGAGTGCACTGCCTAGAAGAGCAGTAAAGGCTGGAAACCTCATAACCTTCAAAAATATTTAGATGAGCATTGAAGTGACTTAATATGCGAGGCTACGGGGCCAAGTGGGATACGAGCCAATGGATCAGCACTGACTCGATGGGCAGATGGGCCTTTTCTGTACTGTACAACTAAGCTGGTTTCAGTAATGAGCTGCCAAGCCTGAACAATGCAGGCGTGAGCAATGGGATAGGAGTAGGCACCTGTTTTTAAACTGCTACATGTTGGAAGGTGGGGGTGAAGTGGAGCACCCTATTCAGGGATGGGTGCCCCGTGCAGGTCGAGTGAAGAATCGTCAGCCTGGTCAAAACATGCAGCTCTCGGACCAAGCCCTTTGTTATTGGATTACTGATGGGCTACTTCAGGGCCAATCACTTTTGAGAAAAGGCTAGTGTTCTCACGCATGATCAATTTCTTTTGTACAGTAAAAGTGTTGGTTAAATTAGCAAATGCTTGAGAATTTAAATGATTGTATTGAAGAGTTTGAAGCTTGTTTCTGAACTATGGTGAGTTCTAGAGACCAACACTTTTGTTATGTTTGCAATTGAGTTCAATCTGCAAGTGACTGGTCAGCATAGCAATAGGCTTCTAACTGTGACTGCATTGACGATGGAGAGTGAAGGTTTTGTGTGTATGGATCTTGTTAGTCATCCTGCAAATTATTTATATGTTTTGACATGAACTTGGCAACAGTTGGCCACTATCTCTAAGCTGATACTCTGGTTGTGGCACCACCAGTCTAGAGGTTAACAATCAGCAATATTAGATTTTTAAAATAAAGCAAAATCAAAGCACTAAAGGTGATAAATTTGAGACCGACTAAACAGGACAATTTATAGTGAGTGGGCAAATAAGGGCTGCAATAAATAATTCTGAGGGTGTCAGATTATATCTAAGTACTTGGTTAGTTGTGAGGAGTTAACAAAGGAAGTAGACAATACTGTGTTTAAAAGTGAGTCCAGCTATGGTGTCTAGAAAGAACATGAGCCTGCCCTTTTACTCTGAGCATTGCTTAACACGTATTGGTTATGAAAACCTATCATTCTTGAAAGTTGTTGAATCAGGATATATAGAGGTACTAAATTGAATCCAAAGTGCTGTTTCAGCTTAAATCACAAGTGCAGAACTCAATAGGACATGGGCCCACGTTAGTATGGTTCTAATATTCCAGAGGGAGTGAGTGAGGACTGCAAATGCTAAGGAGTCAGAGAGTGTGATGCTGGAAAAAGCACAGCAGGTCGGGAATGTGATTAGATTAGATTACTTACAGTGTGAAAACAGACCCTTCGGCCCAACAAGTCCACACCACCCCGCCGAAGCGCAACCCACCCATACCACTACATCTACCCCTTACCTAACACTATGGGCAATTTAGCATGGCCAATTCACCTGACCTGCACATCTTTGGACTGTGGGAGGAAACCGGAGCACCTAGAGGAAACCCATGCAGACACGGGGAGAATGTGCAAACTGCACACAGTCAGTCCCCTGAGGCTGGAATTGAACCCGGGTCTCTAGCGCAATGAGGCAGCAGTGCTAACCCACTGTGCCACCGTGCCGCCCAATTGATAGCTAATACCCAAAATGTTGTTTTCCAACATGTGTTTTCCAGTGCCACACTTTTTAACTGTGATATTAGAAAGCACTTTATCTTACAAGTAACAATTGATACCTGGAATAGTTTTCTAGTTGGCAAGGTAGAAGCAAAAATTTAAGCAGTTCAGGAGAATGATGGGCGGTGGAAATCAGTTTCTATGAAAGGGTTGATCTGGTGGGCTGATAGACCACCTTTTATTTGTAATTATGTGAATTGAATTTCAGGTGATTCACCTGAGATTGGAAGAGGGTGTCTGGGAATTGGGAAATGTGCCAATATCGAAAGTTTAGTTTGTGTCAGCATCTGGAAATATGTAGCCTTGACTTTCCTTTTGAGGATGTGCACAGTTTCCTTTATTACAATTTCAGATGGAGCAGTTATATAATTTATCTTGAAAGAATTTGTTTAAAATCAAAAATTAACCATTTTGGTTTTTTAAAAAAATTACATTTGGGGAAATACAAAATAATCTTCAAGAATTTAGAATCTTATTGTTTAATCTGATTACTCTGTGGGGGATATACAGTATAATTCATATGTTCTTAATCAATGTTCCTATTGACATCTTGTGGACACATAGATAGAACTTAAAGGATTTCAGAGGGTTTCAAGTAGACAGTTCATTGATATAGACAGATGAAAAACCGATGCAGTTTAATGAAAAATATTTGTTCTATTTTTTGATTTGAGGAACAAGCAATGATTTTTGGGTGTCCTGCAGCAAATTTCTGATGTATTTTAAGGGATATACTCATGATATTATGTGACCTAATAGTATTAAGGTCTTGGTCTCCATGTTACTGAGTCCTCTGGCAGCATGACATGCTGAGGGAAGTGTACCCTGGGATTGCTTACCTTAAGCTCAAACACACAAGCGCTTGTGAGTATAATGTTCCGATGTAACTACCAGGGACTGTCATAAAAGTTCAGTGAATTCTTCAGTAGTTTATGACTCGTGTCTCATTTTGTATGTATGGGAATGGACACAACTATCCCATCATGATAACTGCTGATCATCAGCTGTTGCATAATATGACATCATGGTGGCTACATGGTAGTAAACACGAGTAACTGCTCATAAAAAAATCCTCATCGAAGATTAGACAGTCCTGGAACATAAACCACTTAGCAGACCAACAACAGTAATTCATGTGAGTAGAGATCTCAAACTTAAATAGCCTGGAGGCAGACTCACCTTCTTTTTACTTAACTTTCAAGACTTCACACTCTCTCGCTCTTGCTCTCACTCTCACTGTCTCTCTGGTGCAGCAGTTAAAAGACCTCTTAAGTTTAAATCAAAATTGTCAGCTAGAAGTCTTCCTAGAGACTTATAACTAACTTGAGCAATCAAAAGATCCTGTCAGTTTAACAACAGAGCCCTTTTGTTGTAGGGAGGGAGGAGGAAAAGACAGTTAAAAGGTGATGGATCTAAATCTAAAGAAGCTTACCTCTGGTTAGTGGTTGGTTGGCTACCCAAAGCTCTTGTGATATCATCACTGTTTTTGCAGACTACCTCCACTGGCTAAAACCTGTATCCACAGGCCTTTATCTCTCAAGGGGCAGACCCACACCCTGCAAAACATCTTTAAAGAGGCTGCAGCCATGAAAAAAAATGAAGGTGCCACACCGCATAGAGGCAGGTCCTTAAGCCCACTGTGTCTAACTGACTGACCATACGAGACTAATCCTTTTCACCTGCAAGTAAAAGAAAGGATAAATCAAGCTCTCTACTTGTCCTATGGTAACATCTACTGGGATCATAAGAATAATTTGTTTTCATATTCTGATTAACCAACAGTGTAATTTGATATGCAGTTGCATTTGGTCGATATTCCTGCAATTGTCTATAACACCATGTGAAATGAGCCATTCACTGAATATGTCAACCCATAGAGTTGTTTGTCCATTATTGTATGCTTCTGTTGAATAAACAAGTATTTCATTGTCTGTAAAATATTCGTGCATGTTTGACGTGCTAAATAATGGACTTTGGGTAAGCAGGTCTGTGTATGACAAGACATGGCTGGTTCTCTATTGGGTTTCAGGCTGTCCAAGCAGCTCTGTCCAGCCAACTGAGCTCTCTTGTTTCCTGATGGAAGAGGCTGGGACTTGTTTAGAGCATCCCTCTGTCTTGCTGATTGAATTACTACTGGATTGGAATAATACAGTTTGAATGGAAGACTCTGGGTCTTTGAGTTATGCAGACCTTGACTTTGCAGTTGATGAGAGAATATAGCAATGTGAAGCTGTGATTTTTTTTTCAAAAGCCACATTACCAGTGTTGAGCTGGAGGGTTGGATAGAATCATCCTCTGCAATGCTGAGATGTAATTGCTTGCTGAGCTAACTGAGTCTTTGGGAAAGGCATTAGCAATTCTTTGTGTACAATTTCTCTATCAAATAGTATATTCAGAGTGTTAGTCTATTTCCTTCTATGACAGTCTAATGTGACAATTTCTAATGAAGTATTAGATTCATTCATTGCAGCATATATTGGAATATATTTAATCTTTTGATGTCAAGCCCGAGACACACAGCTTTCAACAGTACAGAGGCTCTTTGTGATTGCTTCCCATGCCTTTTAAAAATGAACTGCATTTAAGATGTCTTTCCTTTTTAAAATAACACTGTAACATAACATCCATCACTTAGCGTGAATTAGATTTTGGTAATAGTTCTTTAACTCTCATGTCAAATTTATAAAACTTTTTGACTCAGAATTCCTGACACTCTGTATATTTAGTAGAGGGTTCAGTTTACTGTATAAGCCTTCATGGAGTTGCCGTTTATCCAGCACTGTCATGGTTACTAACTAATTATCAAACTTGTGTGTTCAGCAAGTTAAGTGATAATTCACAAAACTTGAAAGGTTTGCTATCTTGATGGAGCTGTTACTAAACCCAGCTCTGGGCCAGTGAGCTCACCACAGCAGAGTGAATTATCGTCCACGTTCTCATGAGATATTTCAATAGATACTTGGAGGTGCGAGTATTTTTATTCAGGATGCAAAGTTCTCCAAAATGAAATCTGTCAGACAATCAACGTACAAAAAGGCTGAAAACTTATTGGATCTGTAAAGCTCGGTCCAGTATTATCCTACTCGTCATTAACTATCTCTGGATATCCTTGAATGTTTTATTTAGCAAGGGGTTGAATTCTATGATGCTGCCTGGAATGGCCAGTTTTAGCTTCTGTGGGCCATGCCATTGAAAGCCATGGAGACAACTGACTTTGTTGAGATTTTAAAACTCTTTCTCCCTGTTTTGCAGTGCCATGAAGACCTTGCCCTTCCCTTTCTATGTGGTGCATCCTTCACCCCGTCACCTTCCAGTATCCCTGTTCTCGACAAATCCTGGTCTCCAGCGTGCTGGATTTTCATTGCTGGCAGAATTGTTATGGCACCGAGGAAGCCATTTGGCCCATCTTCCCTGCATCAGCACTTCAAATGAGCATCATTACCTAGTGTTAATTTCTTGCTTTTCCCCATTCTGTTACACACCAATTCTAGCCAAATAATCATCCAATGTCTCTTCAATGCCTCCACTGAACCTGCCTCCACCAGATTTCCAGGCTTTGCATTCCCATCCTTTCTACTAGGTGAGTGACAAAGATATTTTCCTCACATCACATTGCTGTTTCTGCATGTGACTTTAAATCTGTTCTCCCTGGTTCTTGTTCCTTTTACAAGTGGGACCAGCTCCCAGCTACTCTGTTCACCCTGCACATGAGTTTAAAAACCTCAATCAGGTGTCCTCTTGACCTGTTTCTGTCAGAGAAGAACAGTCTCAACTTTGTAATCTATCCGCAACACGAAGTTTCTCATTCCTAAAACCACTGTTGTAAATCACTTCTGCACTTTCCAATGCATTTACATCTTTCCTATAACATGCCCCCCACCCCCACAATCGCACACAATACTCTAGCTGCGGTCTAATAACAGAGGTCTATACAAGTTCAACATCCCTGAATGGCCTACACCTCTGCCTAGTTCCTGTGTTCCTGTTATGAACATTATGGACGTGGCCTTACCACTGTGTAACACTGCACCATTAACGGTGTCAGACAATAAAGTCATGATTTGGCGATGCCGGTGTTGGACTGGGGTGTACAAAGTTAAAAATCACACAACACCTTTTTAAAAAAAGGTTTTGTGATTTACACATGAAAGAAGTGAAACTATCACTGTATTCTAACAGATGAAAGGCTTAACAGACAATCAATTTTTCAATGTATAATTTCAGTTACATCACTCTTTAAATTCTTGCTATAAATTTTGTGTTAGGATTGAGCCCTCCATTATTGCCTGATGAAGGAGCGACGCTCCGAAAACTAGTGTGCTTCCAATTAAACCTGTTGGACTATAACCTGGTGTTGTGTGATTTTGGACATTCAAGTGCCTGACCTATTCACCCAATTGTGATTGTGTGTTGCACTAGGGAGGGGTTTTTATTCCTTCCCATTTGCACGGCTCCCCATTTCTCCCACAGCAGTTTTGAAGAGCAGCATTTGGGTTCAGATGGATAGTTGGCTAGAAGTTGGAGAATATATTTTCCAGTCACTCTTGTAAACTGCCTGGCTCTGCTGGCTTGAAACTGTTGGCAGAGTTCTGAGTAGCTATCTGCCAATCACTGAGGAGTATGTGGCAGTTGGGACTTTTTCAAAATGAAAAGAATGAGGGAATAAATGAATAAATTCAATTTATAGACGTATTGAGCCTGCCAGAAGCTGGGTTTCCAATTGAAGGAAGCACAGCTGTGTTTTTTTTAATATACCGATAGGTCTGTTTGAGAAAGAATAACGTGAATCTTCAAATGTATTTTAAATGTTTTCTCTTCATCCCCTCTTTTGTTCGAAATCGTCAGAGAGCCAAGTTAATGATTGGATTGTGTGAAGCAGCAAAGGCACACTGAAATAGTGAAAGAACAGAGTTGTATGGAAATTGCCAGAGCACACACATGTGAGCAAGTGGCTTATTCTGATGGTTTTAAGCACTTTGTGTTTGACAGAGAGGAGCTGGCATGAGCTAAGCTGAATGCAAACTCCATGCTTTCAACTGAGCACAATTATGTACTGGCTTGCAGTGTCTCTGATGTGCGTAGCAGGCAGTACTGATGAGATGATTGCGATGTTGGAACTTGGATGGAGGACGATGACAGCGAATTAAAACACTCTGAGCAATGCAGATTTGCAGCTGTGGACTGAGGGTATAGGTTTCTTTCAGCAAGGGCATCTGAATACGTTAGCTTTCAACCTACATTTGTGGGTCTACATCATTTGAATACTATTAAATAGCACTTAAGTTTGTTTCCATGAATCTTTAAAATTGCTCATTAATTGAGAGAATGTCACTCCTTATTCAAATCAGACAGATCTCTCAGAGAAGCTTAGGAGATGTGCAAAGCCCTTTAAACAGAGATCTGCTTTTTCAGAGAACTTTCTAAATCACCTTCTGAATTCATCACTTCGCTATTTCTGGTATATGTAGCCTTCCCTCCATTTACAAAAAAACACAAAAATTTGAATTTTCTGATTGGAAGGTCAAAATGAAAAGATAACACCAGTAATCTTCTGCTTCACTGGCTTATACTTCAGAGGTTGGAACAGTAGGAGTTCCTGCTGGGAATGACAATGGGGTTTAAAAATTGCATTGTTTTTATTTAATCCAGACAATTCTGCTCAAAATTGTGTACACAAGGAACAGTTCATTACTGAGCCACTTATCTGGCACCGATAGAATTTATTTTATTGAAAACCCTGGACATAAAGCAAGGGACCATTGTGCATGACACCACTCGAAGCAATGCTTGCAATTATGAACAATCATCTGTGTCTCAAATATGCCACGATGATGCATATACAACATAATCATTTAACTGTATGTAATGTGAGCCTTGCTGGCAAGATAGTTTGTTGCCCATTGCTAATTATCCTTGTGGATGCTGAACTACCTCTTTAACTGCTGCGAGCTATGTGGCGTGGGTGGCAATAAATTGATCAGCAAGTCTGGTTACTTGTGTGGCAAATGTCAGCAACTATTTTGCGCACAACAAATTTCACCAATAGGAATAAGGTGGATAATAAGTTTGTCTGCTGGTAAAGATGTAGAGAAGGATGCCAGCGAACTAAGCAGGAGATCCTGGGGGTGGCATGGTGGCTCAGTGGTTAGCACTACTGCCTCACAGCACCAGGGACCCGGGTTCAATTCATGTCTGTGTGGAGTTTGCACATTCTCCCCGTGTCTGCGTGGGTTTCCTCCGGGTGCTCCGGTTTCCTCCCACAGCCCAAAGATGTGCAGGTCAGGTGAATTGGCCATGCTAAATTGCTCGTAGTGTTAGGTGGATTAGTCAGAGGGAAATGTAGGGAAATGGGTCTGCGTGGGTTGCTCTTCGGAGGCTCGGTGTGGACTTGTTGGGCCAAAGCGCCTGTTTCCACACTGTAGGAAATCTAATCTAATCATCCAATAGCTGCATCTCTTCCAATCATGCCCAAGAATCCTGGATATACACCAGCACAGAACAAAGAACAGTAGAGCACAGGAACCAGCCCTTTGGCCCTCCAAGCCTGTGCTGACATGTTTTGCCCTTCCAGACTAAAAGTGCCTTCACTTACAGGATCCATATACCTCTAATCCCTTCCTATTCATGTATTCGTCCAGGTGCTTCTTCACTTTTGCTATTGTGAGGTAGTTAAAGGCTCGTTGCTGATCATTGAAGTGTCAGTCAAGATTATGTCCTCAAATCCTGGAGTAGTGGCATCCTTTCACCTCTAGTTGAGTGCGGTGCCAATTGACGTCCAATTTAGAAGGGCAGAGCAAAGGTCAGAGCAATCAGCAAGTGATAATTGCATGATTATAGAATCCTGTGGACGGGTGATTGGGAAATGGAAAGGCAGACGGTGGGTGTCAAACATGCAGCTGTGTTGAGATCCTGATGAAGATTAAGATTCAGCAGGAACACTAGAGGAAGTCTTGATCGGTAACATTTAGAAGATTTGAAAAGGGGGAGTACAGTGTCGTCATAAGGTAGCTTTCAAGAAGGCCTCTTTTAATCTTTCAACAATGCAACTGATGCTGTGACCAAAGTGTTCAAAGTTAAAATTGTTGGAGAAACTGATCCAGATATACCTGGATTAAATGGACAGTTACCAAATTACCTTTCAGATGATGTCTGTGCTGGAGATTCCTGGAAAGGGCTTCTTATTGTGAACCTCTCCAGAAATTCCTACATCCAGCAGAAGGTAATCTTGGTAGTAACTACATTCCCTTTTTTTTTGCAGGAATTTTCTATAGTGAATAGACTCTGGCTACAGGCAAGCAACGGTAAACTATCAGTATATAATTCACTAATTAAAACTCTACCTCCCCTGGTACACAGACAAAGTGAAGGGACCTGAGCAGAGGGAAAGACTGAGAGACAGTTGAGTGACCTGTGCCCATAGGGTTTGAAATGATCCTTGTGCTGATGAGTCAACAGATCATTAAAAAAAATGATGTGACAGAAATCGCAGGATGCCAGGAACTCTTGTTGGAAAACCTAGTATTGATTTTTAAAGAATACCTTTTAGAATCGGACAACATAGCAAGAAGTAATTTGCTCCATCAAATCTCTTTCAATCCAATTTAGACACCATCCTCTGTTTGTTTTGTACAGCCCAACAAATGTTTTCCTTTCAAATATGGCTCTGATTCTCTCTTAAAAATTGTAACTAAATTTGCTTTCACAACCTATTCAGGCAGCACGTTCCATGCACATCACAACAATTCTCTGTTTGGGAATGTTTGGCAGTATCTTTCCCTCCTGAGAGTTGGTGAGAAGAGAGAAAATTGGATGACATGGCTCTGGAGAGATGTGGCCCCCTTTTCTTGCCACATCACCAATTATCTGCTGAGTGAGTGGGTCTGTTGGGAGTTTCTCTATTTGCCAGCGATTAAGGTCCTGAAATGGTCAAATAATGGCCACTTAAAGGCCTCCATTCACAACCAGCACATCTTCCCTGCATACAAAGTGGCTCATTTTCTGGTTGGGAAACAATGGTGAACCACCTGCTTTTCAAGAAACAGGACTCCACTGGCAAGGCCTGCAACAGACCGAGAAACTCATTGGTCGGCTCTTCATGAGCTAATTTGATCACAATGTGGCTAGCTTTCTTGGTGTTTGAGGGATGGGGGGGTCACCACTGAAGATACTGGCCCTGAAACCTGACTACAAATGAAAAACCATGACTTCTGTTTCATTCAGGATCTACACTCCTCCATCTTTATTGAGGTGCAAGTATTCCATTGTATTGCCTATATGGAGCCCCAAACTGCCAGGGTCACTCAGAAGGCCCTGTGTATGCCTGTGGTTAATTACTCTTCCAAGTAGCTGTAACACTATCAGTGACTATTCCCTCCCAGTTTGGTTGCTATCTAGTACCCAGTGTTTACATTAGATTAGATTAGAGTCCCTACAGTGTGGAAACAGGCCCTTTGGCCCAACCAGTCCACACTTACCCTCCGAAGAGTAACCCACCCAGACCCATTTCCCTCTGACTAATGCACCTAATACTCTGGGCAATTTAGCATGGCCAATTCACCTGACCCACACATCTTTGGATTGTGGGAGAAAACCAATGCAGACAGTCACACGCGGCTGGAATTGAACCCGGGTCTCTTGTGCTGTGGGGCAGCAGTGCTAACCATTGAGCCACTGTGCTGCTTCAAAGGGCCAAATGGTCTCATCCTTTTTCTATTTTCTAATGCTACCAGAAGCTATCCGAGCTGAGCTGGAATCTGTCTTATTTAATAAGAACAGCAAATGCTGGAAATACTCAGCAGTTTCAAACAAATATTGTGGGAGGGAGCAAACTGAGTGTTTCGGTTCACCAGCTCCTCCTCTTCAAGGCTTCTCTGAAGAAAAATCATTTTACATGAAACATTAATTCAGTTTTTTTTCTCTCTCTGCAGATACTGCCAGACCTGCTGAGCATTTCCAACACTTGCTATTTCATTTTGGATCCTTTCATCACTTGACATTTACACACCCAGAGATTTTCAGTAAAGCGTGCTAATTAATAATTGCCAGTACTCATGGGTCTCCCATCATGTAACGTGGTGGGGTGGGGGGAGGGTGCGTTTCTGAGTTCTGGCCGTAAAACAGTCTTGATTTAACCAGGCAGAGGAAAGAGGTGATCCTCCGGTTTGTGAGGTGCTGGGAACTCAGCTGAATCATTCGGGGAACCCACCTGGTGGGTTCTGCAGGGATCGATCACAAAATGCTCAGGAATGATGCACTGCAGATCCAAGTGGGACATCAGCTGTCTTGTTCCACCTGCAGCTTGCTTCTCTCTGAATATCGTGGATATTATTCTACTCTGAAGAGAAACAAACCAAGCATGAGAGATTTTTGACTCGTATAAAAAGCGAAGTTGTTGTTTAGTATTTGGCTTGTGGCCAGACACTGAGAGGATCCGCAGTAACTCACTTCAGTCATTGTAGCACTCCTCTGGTTGAGATTATGTGACTGTGTAATGTCTGTGTGACTGAGGCAGATGCACAAAAAACCTTAATTAGCTCTATGACGCTATTTCTCTGCTAGCCCTTGTGCAATAAGATTTTCTTTCACCAGAGATTTTAAAAAACTGGATTTCTGTAGCAATCTCTGAATGCCCCCAAATCATTTCACAACCCAATATGTCCTTTTTGCATTGTAAAGCTGTAATGTAGGAAATGGATGAGTTATTTTGCGTATAGAATCAGCATTGAGATAGTGAACATTATAACCTGCTTTGTATGTTGGTGGATCGTGATGATGGGATTTATTGTGTATACCCAAGAGAGCAGTTCAAAGTCTCATCTGAAGAATGCTCCTCAGACAATGCAGTACACTGCAGTGTCAGCATGGCTTTTGCACTGTCATCTTTGGAGTGGAACACCCATCACTTTCTGACATCACCATGAGATTGCTACCCACCACATCATCCCCACCCCACAAAATCAAACATGTGGTATTTTCCATGCTGACTCGGACTTGGTGAAGAGTTGCTGAAGAGTTGGATTTCTCTTTTGTATCCAAGTTACTAATGAAAGAGTGATTTGAAGTTGTTTGTGCTGGGTATTATTCTACTGTAACCCAGAAAGGTGTGATTCATACATTGGGATGCTCCAGTTATTGGGATATTTTGCCAGTTCACCTTCCTCACGTACCTATCCTGGTGAAACAAGGAAATGCGTCTTAAAATCCACATTTACAGTTCCTTAATTTCACAAGCTTAAATTTTAAAACCCTTGTAGGTCTTTTATTATAAACCATCACCTAACCCATTTGCCTATCTTGTCAAATCTTCCCAATGTTTTGGTTGCGTCCAGCTGTAGTCAGATCCTAAATCTCACTAAATCTGACTAATTGTTTACAGAGCATCAGCATTGCTTCTCAGGATTTGTGTCCTGTCCATCACTTTATCATTTGGTTTATTTTTCGGCCCTTCTCACAAACTGAGATTGATCCTGTCATTGTTCAGTCAATTGGTAAACTTGGGTCTTTTTGTTGAATTTATGTTGACTTGTTTCATTTTGTGATGATGTTGTACCAGTGTGATACTAATACATACTGCTGAAATCTGGTTGCTCTGTTGTGAGATTTTAATGGGGTTTCAAATGTTCTCCCTTTTATCTTTCTTTCTCAACCAATTACTAACAGCAAATTTACTCATTCTACTTATGTCACTGACATTGAGGTCAATAGTAAATGTAAGGTCTAGCTTTTTTTTCTGCTGAATGGGGCACACTCTCCCTCTGATGGAAATTAAAATTTCTTAAATGTTTGTTTTGTCTTTATTCTTAACTCCAACAATGTTGATGAACCAGATGTGCAAATTCAGAACCAATAACAGACTAAATTTAAAACTATTTGGGAGCTGAGATAGGGTGGTGTCACATGGGAGACAATGTTACTGAGCTGTGTAGTGAAACAGTGGCTCAGTACACCTCCATCTTGCAACAAGTCAAAGCAGCTGAGGACAGGGAAGCATGGGAGAGTGGACTTAGTTCATGGATTGGAGGTGCTGGTGTTGGACTGGGGTGTACAAAGTTTAAAAATCACTCAACACCAGGTTATAGTCCAACTGGTTTAATTGGAAGCACTAGCTTTCAGAGCACTGCTCCTTCATCAGGTGGTTGTCCACAATCACCTGATGAAGGAGCAGTGCTCTGAAAGTTGGTGCTTCCAGTTAAACCTGTTGGACTATAACCTGGTGTTGTGTGATTTTTAACTCGGTTCATGGAGAAAGCCTTTGGTGTAGACTCTAGTGCTAAATATTTGCACAGGATAGTCCTGGGGCCATACTTTAAACCAGTGGATTAAGCTATTGGCAAATGATTTACAAGACAGAGATTCTGTTAGAGTTTTCCCAACAGCCATGAACTTTATTCTTTCATGATCTGAGTACATGGTCTTCCTTGCATTTATTCCAAGGACAATTTCTGAGTGGAGAGCAAGGTGACTTGTTTTCCTGGTCTGAATTATGCAATTCCTGTTTAGATGTAAACTGTTTCCTTTCCCCTCCCCACCCTCATCCCTCTATTTACATGGGACATTCCCATGTATCCTAAAAAAGAATAGAGCTATGTCTATTACAAAGGCAAAGTTAATCACACTGGCTCCTCCACATCACCACAAAGGCAATAAATGGCTTTGCTCCTCAAGGATTCATTGCAGCTGCCACTGATCCTGTCTCTTGGGTGCACTGTTGACAGGCTCTAGTTAAATTGTCACATTTGCTAATGCAGCCAACAACTTCCTTCATCAAGTTTAAAGAGAGAGACTAAGACCCAATTCTTGCAAATTAACCTCCTAATTTGAAGGAAATTATTAACATTCAGGATGGTGACAGTTTTGTCAATGGATAATAGGCAGGAATCAATGAATGTCCTCTCCCTTTTGAAAGGGAGCATCCCAGCGCTGTTGGGACAGCAGATGTTTGCAACTTGTCTGTTTTCAGCCAATTTCTTATGTTTTATTTATTCATCAAGAATCAAATTCGGCCATGATGCCAAATGGTAATCAATGTCTCGTGTAAGAGTTAAACGTGTAAAGTTGTTAAGGAATTACTAGACAATTATAATAAAGATCAAGATATTTGGTCTCTATGTCAATATTAAAGAGGAAAACAATTCTACCTATTTATGTTCTGAGCAGCATTGACAATTCAAGTGACGATGTGGTTACTTCAAGTTCCTGACATTGAGGCAAATCCCTGATGGCTAGAAACCTCGGCCCAAACTCGAATGGTGCTGAAATGTTACAAAAACTGAACAACGTGTGAAATTTGTTATATGCAAGATTCTACTAGACTGTAACTTGTTTCACAAAGAGTTCAAGACAATAAGCTTATTATGACATTACCCCTAACTCCACAAAGCTGACTTTGAATGTGGCTGGTTTGTTGGATTGCATCTGTCCATCCATGTCACCACTGTAATGTTTTGTAGATTGTTTCACTTTTTGGGTCAGTATTTGCCAAAGTCAATAGATGACATCGAAATTCTCCAGTCCTTCCATTATTAAGGCAAGAATGGTTTCATTATTTACTTAATTTGAGAAGATTCCATGATGATTCGAGTATATGGCTGCGAGAGACAAGGATGAACTGTTTGCATTCAGAACGGTCATCAGGTTGATCGTTTGAGTCTGCCTTCCACTGGGGTCCCCAGCATCACAAACTCCAGGCTTCAGCCACTTTAATTGCAGATTGGTTGAGTCTACTGGAAGAAAGGCCTGAAGAAGGGCTTATGCCCGAAACATCGATTCTCCTGCTCCTTGGATGCTGCCTGACCTGCTGCGCTTTTCCAGCAACACATTTTTCAGCTCTGAGTCTACTAGATCAAGCTAAGGCTGAGAGTTTGATAACAGTGGTCAGGGTCTGGAACCCATTACCTGAGGTGGGGGGGTGTCAAAGAACCAGAAACGCTTGACTTATTCAGTTGTCTGGAGATAGCTCTCAAGTGTCAAAACCCAAAGGGCTATGGTCTAAATGCTCAAAAATGAGATTAAACTGAGTACCTTGTGTCCATGCCAGCCCAAACAAGATGGGCCAAGTGGCCTTTTTACAGGGCAGTAAATTTTCAATGATTCTGTAAGTACAAGTAACATTTGTATCACAGCAGAGCCAGGCAATGACCATCTACAGAACAAAGAAACCACATTTCTTGGGACTCAACATTGCTAAATCCCCCATTGTCAACACTCCTCGATGTCACCATTGACCACAAAACCAAACTGGATTAGTTATATAAATACTGCGGCTATCAGAGCAGGTCAGAGACCGAAAGCTCTGCAGAGCATAACTTGCCTCCTACCTCCCCAAAGCATCCACAAGACACAAATCAGCAGAATGAAGGAGTACTCTCCATTTGACTGGATGAACATGGCTGCAACAGCACGTGAGAAATTTTCCACCATCCAAGACATAGCAACCCAATTGATTAGCACCCCAGTGCAACACCTTACACATTCCCATTCAGTGGAGATAATTACCAAGATTCCTTCTGTGTATCCTCCAAACCCATAACCTTGATCCACCTTGGAACAACAAGGGCAGCAGATGCATGAGAAGCAAGCACCCCTTTGAGATGCACACCATTTTGCAGTTCCTTTACTGTTGCTGGGTCAAAATCCAGCACTATGGGTACATCTACACCACAATGAATTGCAGTAGTTAGTTAGCGTAGACTTTGGGAATGATTCCATTCGCAACACTGGAGTGACCCTGCAGTTTTCAGTTATTGGATATATTGGCAGCAAGCACAGGCCTCGCAAAACAGGCTTTCTCTCCAAGTTGCAAAATTTAATGTTGAATTCCAAAGCAGTGATATTCTACTTATTTGATAGTTGAAGTAGCAAGCACTTTGTATTTTGTTTGTGGCCCTCTAGCCATTCACAAAATGACAAAACAAAAATAATAGTTTGTATTATGGTGTTTTGTAAGTTGCTACACTCGTTTATAGACATTGTTAAATAGTTCATGCAGTTGTTTTTCAACATTACATTAGGACTTAGTTCTGCTCAGAATCATATACTGTCGACATTTGCATTTAGATTGTTAGATGATTATATATTGGTGTGCTTTTTCTGTAAACTATTTGGTCAGGTCCTTTAATTCAGTTCTTTATAAGTTAATGTGTTCAGTACTCAGAGTACATGAATTAAAGCATGTAAATTGGTTTCCTGTATGCAAAATTACTTTGACGTTAGCTACGGCTCGTAGGATTAATGAACTGAAAGTCTGTCTTGTATACTAAAGCACTTAGTTATCCTGACAGGTCAGCTTTTAGTCCCAGGGAGTTCTTATCAAAGATCATTTGCAGCTTCACTTGTATCAGAAATGTTAGCCAATTTTCAGCCTAGTTTTGGAGTGAATGTTAGTGCAGGAATAGATCTAGATCGGGGTGGCTGGAATGTTGTAAGCCTTTTATGTCTCAAAACCTAAGCCACCCACCTCTGGGTCTAATGTAGGTTGCACCTGGCAGAGAGCCACCCAACTCCCAAGAGCTGAGTCAACAACCTAAATAAATTAATCAGGCTGGGAGTTTTTAACCTGCTTTTCCAGTTTAACCTCCAGAAACTCAACAGTTCATTGGAGGTTTCAGGGAGAAGCAAATATCATTATGTCACTGTTTCTGGGCCAAGCAACGAGATGGTAGTTGAATGGTTATGTCATTAGATCAGAGTCCCTGACCACCATGGCAGCTGGAAGAATTTAAAATCCATTCGTGAAAATCTGGAACTAGTCTTTGTGATGTGGCAATGAAGCCGCCATTGATTGTGTTTTGTCGAACTTAGATGTATTTTAGATTAGATTAGATTACCTACAGTGTGGAAGTAGGCCCTTCAGCCCAACAAGTCCACACCAACCCTCCGAAGAGAAATCCACCCCCATATATTTACCCCTGACTAATCCACCTAACACTACGGGCAATTTAGCATGGCCAATTCACCTGACCTGCTGTGGGCGGAAACCGGAGCACCCGGAGGGAACCCACGCAGACACGGGGAGAATGTGCAAACTCCACACAGACAGTCACCCGAGGCAGGAATTGAACCCGAGTCCCTGGCGCTGTGAGGCAGCAGTGCTAATCACTGAGCCACCATTTCTTCCCTAATCAGCAATCTCATGGTCTAGCAAGCCACTCTGCTCAAAACCCAAAGCCCACAGATCCCCAGGAGGGGCTCCTTTGACCATCATGTCTGTACTGACTCTGAACATTTTAACTTTGTGCCAATCTCACTCTGTTTCCTCAGTACCTCCCTCCAGTCTTTGATTGCCTCAATTGAACCTACCTTCATCTCCCTTCCAGGCAATGTATTCCAGATCCTAACCACTCGCTGGGAAAATAAAAGTCCTCACCTTGCATTTGCTTCTCTTGCAAAGCCCTTTTAAAACTGGGCCATCTGGTTCTCAGTCCTTTTACAAGTGGGAATAGTTTCATCCCATCCGCTCCTTCCAGATCACTCGTGATTTTGAAGATTTCCATCAAAAATCTTCTCTCTGCCTAAAGAAGGGTCTCTGGACCCAAAACGTTAACCCTACTTTCTCCGCACAGATGATGCCTGACCCGCTTCTATGTTTGTTTCTCTTGACCTTTTCCTCTTCAGGCAAAACAGTCCCATCTTCCCCATCTGTCCTTACAACTGAAGTTTCTAGTCTTTGAAAACCCTTTAAAGTGTGGTGCTTAGGATTGCACACAATACTCTTGCTGCGGGCCAAGTTCCACCTACAAGTTCAGCATTGCCTCCCTGCTCTTGTACTCTCTGCATCGATTTAATGAGGGTGAGAGGACTGTGTGCTTTATTAACAGCTCAGTCTACTTGTCCTGCCACCCTCGGTAACTTATGCAGCTCTGTCTGCTTGCTCCTGCATGCCCTTTAGACGAGTTCCCTTTGTATATCTCACCATATTCATTTCACCCACATGTATCAGCTCTCACTTCTCTGCATTGAATCTCATTTGCCACCGATCCGCCCACTCCGCAACTTGTCAATGTCGGGTGGTTACAGGCGAGCAGAGAGTGTGAGGTTATACAACTGCCTTTATTCTTTCTGTGTTTCATACTCTACAATCTTGTCTATTTACTTAATCTTTGGGACAACGGAGTGCAAGTGGATCGATATTAACTTGGTTACAGGTGGTTGCTTACACTTGATGTTCAGGACAAATGAGTAAATCCAATAGTAAAGTGTGGGGGTTCCATGCAGAAGTAGATTAAATGTGGCAGCACCACCTACCTTCCACAAAATAACGCCTTTGCTGAGATCTTCAAGTGATCTCTACCATATTAACCTATTCGCTTAGTGTATAGGGAATACATGTTGATCAAAGAATGATAGAAATATATAGTCCACATCAAAATTAAATCTAGATTTTACTCCATGTTTAGTCTTTATCCTGTGTCGAGTTTTTATTTTGGAAGTGAATGTTATTTCTTCTCCCCCTCCCCTCTCAGTGATGTACCTGCATTGTGGACCGTTACTCTTCCTGCTTATGTTTGTGTCAGTCCCTTCAAGCCTCCAGGGGCTGCCTGCGTTGATGGAACAGCTTCAGTTGTTTTGCACTAATTGGCGCTTGGCTTTGCCCGCTGCTTTTTCTCAAAAGGAAGCAATAAATTGCTTTATTAAGTCTACGGTTTCACAAAATAAAATGGTAGCTCTTTGAAGCTGAAATGGATGAAAGGGAGTTTCAAACTTCAGATCTATGGGAATGATTAGCAAGGCAGTTACCAAGTAATACTCTCTACTGCCAGTTTGTTGGTTTCTTATCTTATTTTGTAAAAGACCCAAGGGTATCCTGACATTTACCTCCACTGTGTTAGTGTATGTAACATGATGTGTTAGAATTCTGACTTGTCATGTTTGCTGTTTATCAATGTTACCCCCTATTTTCCTGAGGGACGCTAAAAACTAGCCGCAGTTTGTACATCCTCAAGAAAGGCATTGCCTTCATTTTGAACAGAAGTATGATTTTCTTAGATAGTCCAATAGAATACAGCCAATAAAATCAGAAACTGTGGATGCTGTAAATAGAAACAAAAACAGAACTTGCTGGAAAAGCGCAGCAGGTCTGGCAACATCTGTGAAGGGAGATCAGAGTTAATGTTTCTGGTCAATACAGTCAATGAGCATTTTCAGGGCCTGGGTCAAAATCCTGGAACTCCCTCCCTAAGGGTTGTAGGTCTACCCATTGCACATGGGCTGCAGCAGTTCAAGGAGGCAGCTCACCCCCTTCTCACCTTCTCAAGGGCAATTAGGGACAGGCAATAAATGCTGGATCACCCAACCAACATTTCACGTGTGAATTTTTTTAAAAAGTTCCAGCGGTAAGCTGCACGGTGTTTGTGCATTGTGCAGGCACTGAAGACCCACCTGTCAACTCGGTTATTTAGTTTTGGCTGTTGTTCCTGGCATTGGAAATGATGTGTTTCTTTTAAAAGATATTTACCGACTTGTAGCCGAGAGGGAGTGTGGTACAGGAGCTGTTCCGTGTGCTCCTGATAGTCTGTCTGTGAAGTCTCTGATCACTCTCTCGGTCAGGTTGGCTGTTTCTAGGTTGTTTCAGCCGCATTATTAATCATTCTCCCTTAATCATTCTCCCTGTTGTGAGGAACCCTTTTCTGATTGGCCACTGGCCCCTGGAGACCTTCTGTATTAAACGGTTCACAATAATATATTTCAGAATGTGTCATCGAACGGGAGGGAGGTGTATAGATTAGGGTTTAACCTCTGGCTTTTATTCAGACTTAAAATCTTTAGCTTTTTTTTAATTGTTGCATCATTACTTGCCTATAGGCTTCTCCAATATTCAGTTCAATTATTCAAAAGCACTTGCATAGAGCTTGTTGAGGTATATGAGCTGGGGCTGGATATGCCTATAAATGTTGTTGCAGTGATGCTCATTCTTGGTATGTTAGTGTTGTTTATGTTTGTTACAGCCAGCCTAATTAACATAATGCTGTACATAATTGTTGAGTGAAACCAATGCATCACAGACCAACCACCTTCTCCCTTCCTGACATACTCCTCATTCAGCCCATGTTTTAATGTTGATACTGGACACTATCCTATCAGCAATGGGATACCTGTTCACGTTCAGGTCAGACTGAGTAATATGGAGTTTTACAGAACTTTTTTATACAGTGAAACCCTTCAGGATATTGAACAAGCCACACTATTTAGGGACAGCCAAAAGCATAGCTAAAAAGATAAGGCAATGGCCTGGGTTTGAGAGTGGAGACGGGCTGGAGTTACTTCACTAGGAGAAAGTGAGGACTGCAGATGCTGGAGATCAGAGTCAAGAGTGTGGTGCTGGAAAAGCCCAGCAGGTCAGGCAGCATCCGAGGAGCAGGAGAATCGATGTTTCAGCAAAAGCCCTTCAGGTGGTTACTTCATGTTTGGTTAGGTGGCAGTCAATTTGTGCATCATTTGTTCCCACAAACCACATTATACAGTCGGTGTTTTGGTGATGTTAGCTGAGAAGTAAACATTGGTCAGAACACCGGAGGAATTGTTTTGCTCTTTGAATAGTGTCCTGAGCAGACAGGACTTTAGTTCAGCCTATTCCCTGAAACCCAAACCTCAGTCAGTCCACAGCACTGATACTGTCCCAGATTCTGCTCGAGACTTTGCAGTGGTGAAGGATAAATTTGGAAAGACAGCTTGAAGTTAACTCGGCTGTAGGAGTAATGTGTGACATGAGTTGGGAGTCTGAGTCCAGCCCAGTAGAATTTTAGGCTAACTTCCCATAGCTCAATTCACACTACCAACTAAATAAATAACTGCATTGCATGATTCCAGAAGAAATAGTGATTGACACATTGAACTGTTCATGCTGGTTCAATCATGGATATCATTTTGAGAGCAAATGGACCTTGCCAACAAGTCTTTGCTGACAGTTAGTGCTTGCAAATGGAACAGAAGACTCTGGGTGAATCTGCAAAACTTTCCTCAACTCCTGAGAACTAATAACGATGAAAAGGGAGAAAAATAATTGTTTATTCTGGAAATGCTCTGGGTGTTGTCGGTTCCAGTTAATCAATCGCTAACATTTAGTTTATTGAATACAGATTGAAATTTGACCGTAAGTCTGTATCCAAACCAAAACCTCGAGAATATAAACAATTATTCAATTTAGTGTGCAAGGAATTTGTTAATGTGAGCAGAAATGTTCTGGTTAAGTGGGTGTGGTTACTGGTGGAGTTGTGCAGTAATACTGAATGCTGTGGGTAGTCATATTTCTCTGCAGCAGCTGAGCCCTGAGCAGTGTAATATGGGGAACCCGCTCATTAGATTTTTCTGAACAGTGGGGACCTGCAATATGTTTGCTAACTCAACAGTGCAGAGATAATTCTGCAGACTCCACTTCATTAATCTGTTTCATCACTGCATCCTCTTGGGTGTAACCCTCCAAGAAACATAGATTTGAAAATTACTATATAACAGTTAGCAATATAATGAGAGATGAGAAAGGGAACAATAATTAAAGAAACATTTTTACAATAATGAAGGCAGGGAGCCATATGTGGGTGAGATGGTTGCAGGATTGGCAGCTGGTGTGTGGTTTGTGGAGAACAGGATCAGGTGAGGTGTAATCCTACCAAAGTAAAAACACTCCCAGACAGGTGCTGACTTGTTAGGCCTTCCAGGGAGCCCCACCCTGTGTAGTGCTGGTTAGTTTGTGAAGGTGAGTCACGAAGTCAGGATGTAGTGGAAAGGAAATTAAGCTAAGGTGTGGACTTTTTCGTTGGTTATTTAAACATTAGGGCTAAATGTATCCTGTCACATTAGAGGTTCTCTTCACTAGCTCACCTGTCTGCCCTGTCATCTATGATGGAAATACAGTGTCATGTAAAATGTTGCATGTCAGTTGTTTTAAGGAACCATTGCTGAAATAGCAATTTCTTTTCATTCCCCTTTCTGTTCCTGTTCAAACACACAAGGACTGTACATTTCTTCTATTCATTGAGATTGTAAAGGGCTTTTGTTGTTCACCTTCACTGCAAACTGTGCATCTGGTTCATTACAGCAAATAAACCTGACACACAAATAGATCCAAACCTATTTTTATTATTTTGCATTCTTCAGCTTGGGAATCCCTGGTAACTGATTTTATTTTAGCTGTTCACCTCTTGAGTAAACCTTTTTTAAAGCAGGTTGCAAGAGATAGAGAACAACTGTGCACACAATTTCCTTACATAATTGTTCAGCCTCAGCAATGATTCAAGTTACTCTAAGGTTATCTCTGTTTATGCTAACATTTCCCTTTGTAGTCTTGATAAATAAAATGTGGTAGAGAAAGAGAAAGTGTTAGTGGACTCAGTGGACAAACCATTCATGTTTTCTCTGATAAGGAAACGGTTAGGGGTGCACCTGTTTTTCAGCCAGTACAGGAAAAGAGTGGAGAGGGAAGAAAGGTCTCAGACACAGTGGAAGGCTGGAGTGAGTAAATGACAAAATGGAAGGTGATATGGAACTGAAAGGGTTAATGATGAGACAAGAGAAGAAGCTGATGATGGTTCTGCAGCAGGTGTAAATGACACTTGCTGCCCAAGGAAGTGAGGGAAATGGTTATGATGTCAAATATGCATTTTATGGTGTAGCCACAGTCTATTATCAGCTGCGTTTTAGTGGGTGACAGTCCTATCTGTATCATCAAGGATTTGGTTCAAATCCCATCAATTGATCTTGAACATAAAATTTTCCCCTCCCATGAAGGTCTGAGGGAACGCTTTACCATGAGGATATGTGTACTTTGGGTAAGATGTTCAATCCAGGCCCCACCTGGCACCTCAATCCAATAAACACCATTCAAAGAGTAGAATTCTCCTCGTTGTCTTCAGCCAATGTTTATCTCACAACCAACTTCAGTGAAACATTTTAACTGGCGTCATGCTGTTTTTGGGAGCTTGCTGTGCGATGTTCCAGCAGCTGAAATTCCTACAGAACAATGAAATACAGCAGTGAGGCCTTTTACTGCAAAGTTCTTTGGGTCCTTTTGGGATTGCTATTTAAATGCAAGTCATTCTTTTCTTTTGTTGGAACTGGATGAGCAACATGGAGGTTGAGAGTTCAAATCTGCCCTTGGGAAGTTATGAAATTGAATTCAGCAAATTTAACATCAGAAGAATGATTATGAAAGTTGATGGATTGTTGTAAAAACTCTACTGGTTCACTGCTTTTCTTCAGGGAAGGAATGTGCTTCCCCTACTAGCCTGGCCTATGCATGACTCAAGTCTGTGCATTGATTCTTAATATCCTCTGAAGTGGCCCAGATTTTTCAGGGCGACCAGATGCAGGCAATAAAAGAGAAATAGTCCCATCATTAAATAAAACATTTTGGGTTCATGCACATCAATAGAAATAATGTGCTATTAATGTGAAATATAAAATTAACTCGATGGTCCTGAGGGCCTCTGTACAAGGTTATTGGGGAAGCTGGATGGTATTTTTCAATCTGCACAATCTTGTAATAAATAGTCCTAAAGATGTGCTAACAGCAGGTGACAAATCTATGCTTAATGCAAGTGTAAGAGACAGATGTGCAAAGCAGCAGTAATTAGCATTGGAAATAACCATAGAATGATGCAGCTACAGGAGGCCATTCGGTCCATTGTGCCATATACTAGCAGTCATGAAACCTCTGGACCCACAGTGCTCCTTTAGGACTGCACTGGGAGTGTTAGCATCAATGTTGTTGCCAGGGCTGGAGTCAGCCTTGAACCCACAGATATGGGGAAAATCTTTTAAACCAATCAGGTGATTGAAGTAAAATACATGTGGGAGAACAGTTCACACAAGTGATGGGCTTTAATTAGAGAGTTTGCTTGAGAAACTCGACAGGTCTGGCAGCAGCTGTGCAGATGGAAGCAGAGTTTCTATTGGAGCATTTTGAATGAGTTTCTCTCATTAAATTCACCTTGGTTTTTCATGCTTTAGGCTTCTGCATTATATAGAACCATATGTTTATGCCTCAGTTGAACAGCTGACACTTCTGTTTAATGTTTTAAAATGAATTCAAACTATCCAGCTGGACAGACTATTAACAAAATAAAATCAAATACCAATGCTGCTCTTGCAATGAGCATTCCTGGCTTTTCAGTTTGTGCACTGGATTATTATTACTTGAGAAGTAGCATTGTAGTTTGACCATGGGTAGTTACAATTCAAGTCAGCCTGAGTTTGTGAGTCACTCTGCAACATAGCTGCATGGACCTGAAAGCTATTTAATCTTTTTGGTTTGAATGGGTATCCATATTGGCAGTTTGCTGCAGCAGCTGAGATTAAACCCCTTGTTTTGGTATTTAACATTCTCGATTACTGTGTAATGTTACTGTTGCTTCTCTGTCAGTCTGCCTCCCTCTCTCTCTCTTTCCCCTCCACCATGGAGCTGCCCAGACCTTTTTGACTGCCATTTTCTATTGAACTATCCATCATCTTAATAAGTGCTGTGACTTTGTATTGAGGTGGGAGCCACTGGATTTAGTTGGAAGTGTTGTGCTTGTTGTAATGATCCTTAGACATGTGTTGGGCATTTAGAGAATTGTAAATGACAGGAGGAGTGGGTCAAGGAGCAAACATATGGATTGCCCTGTCAGTCTCCGTATAATACATTGTGTTTTGTTATAAACAGTTCAATATTTTTTTCAGCTGCATGTTTATCTATTAGCACCTTCAATTATGGGCACAACTGAGATTTGAAGGACTCATTGTGGGGATTCTGTACATAAAAACATAGATCATGAAGTGGCACATTTGAACCATCCATCTGCCTCCAGCAGCTATTCAGATGTAGGGATGAGTGGGAGTTGTGAATTGAAGGTTTGAATGTTCTTAGATAAGGAATGTATTTTTTGGGGGGAGATTTTTCTGTACATGGCAATGTTTTCAGTTCTATTAACAATTTGGAAATAACTTCAGGCTAGATTTCACATAATGCTGTAGATGGGTCAGGAATTTGAAAGTGAATTCATTTCACTTAATTTTATCTCCAAACACTAGGGCATGGTATAGAGTATAATTCCATTTAGTTTCTTTCTGATCAATAACTATAGTCTAATCCTGCAAATTAAACCAAGGAGAACACATCACCTTTCAACTCTGCACTCTCATTGAACAAGGTGTAATGTCAAGATTGTTATACTGACCAACAGGAGAAAAATTTGATAAATGACTTGCACAATTGCATTTGTAATTGTTTCTATTGACTTGCTGGTTCCAGACCAAGCTGTTGATCTAGTAGCATTTGCTACCAAATACCAGAATGGATGCTGACGTTCGTGTGAAAGTGGTGTATTGGAAGGTGCCACTCACTGGGGAGTGCAGAGTGAAATCAGATAGTAGAATGGTGCCAGAGAATCATAGCATAGTCCACTGGAATCTGAACTCAACAAAGAACCTTCAACAGTGTCTTTCAAACCTTCAAATCTTCCATCTTAAAGAACAAGGGCAGAAATACATAGGAACACCACCACCTGCAATTTCCCCTCCAAGCCACTTGACTCGGCAATATACTGATCATCCTAGAACTCCATTCCTAACAGCATAGGGCCATTCACTTTATCCATGCCCCTAATAATTTTATAAACCTGTAGGAGGTCACCTCTCAACCTTCTGTGCTCCAGGGAAAATATGTCCCAGCCTATTCAGCCTCCTCCTGTAGCTCAAACCCTCCAGTCTCGGTAACATCCTTGGAAATCTTTTTTGCACCTTTTCCAGTTTAATAACATCCCTCCTATAGCAGATGTGGTATATACATTGTACTCCAGATGTGTCCTCACCATTATTTTGTACGGCTGTAATGTGATGTCCTCACTCCTGTGTTCGGTGCTCTGACCAATGGAAGAAGCTGCCAATCACCACCTTTACCAACCTATCTACCTGTGATGCCACTTGTACCTGAACTATGTCCCTCTACCCTGACGTCTCTGATTTCGACAACACTCTTCAGGGCCTTACCATTAACTGTGTAAGTCCTTTCCTGGTTTGTCTTATCAAAATGCTACATCCCACGTTTACCTGAATTAAATTCCATTTGCCATTTCTTGGCCCACTGGCCCAGTCGATCAAGATTCCGTTTTACTCTTTGATAACTGTCTTCACTGTCCACTCTACCACCAATTTGGGTGTCATTGCAAACTTACTAACCATGCCCCCTTTATTCACATTCAAACCATTTGTATAAATGACAAAAAGAGAGGACCCAGCAGTGATCTTTGCAGTACACCGCTGAGAAGCTGGCAGTGACCTGTCTGATTGACCCGCTGTAGTCTGTGCTGTAGGTCGATGCACAATGCCATTAGGAAGGGAATTCCAGGATTATAACTCAGCGGCACTGAAGGAATGGCCATAAATTCCAAGTCAGGATGGTGAGTGGTGAAACACTGCTGACTCTTTTTAAGGTCCTTCTGCTTTGAAAGAATGTCCAACACAAAGAGTGCAAATTATTTCCATAATGTGGTATATTCTTCAGGGGAATGCATTTCCCTCAGGCTGACTGAGTCCCTTTTTATTCCTCTTCCTCTCATCCTTTCACAGTCTAACCGTCCAGTCAGTGTGGTCTGAGTTGGCTGTCAATGTGGTCACAGATTTCCGCTGGGAGAGGAGCTGTGTTAAAAAGAAAACTGTATGTGCAAGTGAACTCCTGCCCCTTCGCAAAAAAAAACCCGGAACATTGCGGATGCTAGAAATCAAACAAAAACAGAAATCGCTAGTAAAACACAGCAGCTCTGGCAGTGAGTGGAGAGAAATCCGAGTTCTGAGGAAGGGTCACTCTGATTTCTTTCCACAGATGCTGCTGGACTTGTTGAGCTTTTCCAGCAACTTCTGCTTTTGTTCCTGAATCTTCGCCATGGTTTCAAATGGCTGAGGAAATCACATGAGGCAGATGTACTTGTGTGTCATTTAGTGAAGTGGTATCATTGTGGAAGAATGCAGTCAAACTCAATAAATTTTAACCAAAATCACAAGGACGAAGGAAATTATGGTGGAATTGCTGTAAAGGTGAAGTGTTCCTTCTGTAATAGTATGATTCAGCTTTCACTCTCCATTTGAATCGAGCAATGTGTGATGAGTGTGGCTGTCACAGTGATGGGAACACACACTAGTGCATCTTTAGCTCATTATATTAATGCAATGCGTCATTACCAAATTAAACAAGGAAGAGTGACCTCAGTGTGCTCACTCTCATTGAGCTCCAGGTCAGCTGTTTGCTTTGTGATGTAATAACTCCCAGGGATCAACGATTTTATATGACTTGTGCCTCTCAGCAGAATTAGTCAGTTTTTAAACAGAATACGTGTAAAATTGACATAAAATCCGAACGTGCTGGAAAGGTTACAAATTTGAAATGCTAACTGTTTTTTTTTTACTCTGCACAGATTAAGCCGGCATTCCCCCCCCCTCCCCGACTTCCTGCATCTGCCATATTTTGCATCAAAGTAAAATTGCCACCCTCCTACTCCACCACAAAACATCAAAAAAATTGAGTGACAAAACAGTTTGGAATTTGAACATCATTAATAGTCAAGAAAATAAGTGAAAGCTTTATTTGGAAATAAAAGGCAGTCCTCCTAATATAAAGTTTGTAATTACTTGCACAGTTCATGTATTTTTATAGGCTCTCCATTACTCTCCCTTTTCCGTACATGGTTTTTAAAAAAAATTCAGATAACATTGAAATGCCTAAATGTTGCTTGTGGCTGAAGGGTTTTACCCTGCTGTGCTGTGAGAAATTATTGGAGTTTCTGTACAAGGGAATTGTTGTCAGCTTGGTTTTAACAGATTGTGCTTTGGTGTGACCAAAGCCCACCTTCAATCAATCGTTTCAGCCTTTTAGGAACTGTTAATGAAATCTCACTGTTCTCTAACCAACCATGCTTGAGTGGAATGTTGATCTTAGGTACAGTAGAAGAGAAATGGTCTTTTACTGCCAGTGCCATAACGTGCAAGTTTCACTTTTTTTAAAAAGAGATTTCTCTTGTTGATAATTGGACTCAAAGTTGCGGGCATCAGATTTATAAATACTGCATATCACTTGCTGAGGTAATACCGAAACATTTTTCACCTGATTTTTAGCTATATTCTTACTGTTTCTTTTTTAAATGAGAGCAGAAGTAGACCATTGAGCCCTTTGAACCTCACCTAACCTTCAGTTAGATCATGGTTGAACTACTTTCCAGCTGTCTTAGATTAGATTCCCTACAATGCGGAAACAGGCCATTTGGCCCAACAAGTCCACACTGACCCTCTGAAGAGTAACCCACCCAGACCCATTCCCCTACTAATGCATCTATCACTATGGGAAATTTAGCATGGCCAATTCACCTGGCCTGTACATCTTTGGACTGTGGGAGGAAATCAGAGCACCCGGAGGAAACCCACGCAGACACAGGGAGAATGTGCAACCTCCACACCGACAGTTGCCCGAGGCTGGAATCGAACCTGGGACCCTAGTGCTGTGAGGCAGCAGTGTTAACCACTGAGCCACTGTGCTGCCCCACAGTGGACCCACATGGCTTACTGGATCATATGGCTGCTCTCTTGTTAGAAAGAGGTGACTGGTAGTGAGTTTAACCTGAGGATGCACACACCTCCAAGGTGAGGGAGAGATTAAGGAGACATTTTCATGGTAACCTTAGCTGGTACAGGAATTGAAGTCCTGCTGTTGATATCACTCTGCACTACTAACCCGATCTTGTATTGGTTGTTTCTAGTAGAAAGAAATATGGAGCAGCCTTGAACTATTCAAAGACCAAACCTCCACAACTCTATCGGGAGGAGAAATCTAAAGATACATAATTTCTAAAAGAAGAAATTCCTGCTCCCCTCCATTTTAAATGGCTGAATCCTTAATCGGAGAATCTGGAACCAGGAGATGGAATCATCAATGCAGTATAAAATTTGTATGTTTGAATGAAATCGTCTCTCATCCTTAAACTCCAGAGACAAAACCCAATCTGTTTAATCTTTCATATTGGACAATCCCTCTATCCTAGAAATTAGTTTAATGAAGCTTCATTATTGGCAAGTCTCTGCACCTGTAGTTAAGAATGGCACACCCTAATCAGAATAGGGAGGTTTTGTTCAAACTTAGCAATGTACTAATTAGAACACAACTGGAATACTGTGAACAGTTTTGGGCCCTTTACCTACGGTAAGATCTAATGGCATTGAAGGCAGTCCAGTGAAGGTTCACTAAACTGATCCTGGGTATAGAGGATTTTCTTAAGAGGAGAATTTGAGTAAGTTGGGCCTGTACTCATTGGAGTTTAGAAGAATGGGAGGAAACTTTATTGAAGCATGTAAGATTCTTAGAGGATGTGACAATGGGTGTGGAGAGGTGGTTTGACCTTGTGGGAGAGCCTAGAACCAGAGGGAATGATTTCAGATGAAGGCTGCCTAGTTGGGACAGAGATGAAGAGGAGTTTCTTGTCTTCGCAGTTAGTGAATCTATGGCTATCAACGGCGGGTTGTTAAATATATTCAAGACTGAGACTGATTTATAACGATTATGGGAATTTGGGATTATGAGATAAATCTGGAAAGTGGAGTTAGAGATTATCAAATCAGGCATGATCTCATTGAATGTGGAATGGACTGGATAGGCTGAATGGTTCATGTCTGTTTTTACATCTTACAGTCTTTGTTGCAGTAGTATATATCTTTAAACCCTTTTCAAGAGTTGTTTGAAATTCTTTTTAAAAATCACAATGTTTCCCTAAAGGTTTCATAAGTTTATTTTTTTTTAATTGCATCCATTTCAAATACCTTGCTCTTGTGCAGTAACATGCCTTCAGACAGCACTTCAATGTTCAGCACCATCCCTCAGATACTGAAGCAGCCCATGACCAAATGCTCCAAGACCCAGACAATATCAGGCTTGGGCTGATAAGTAGTAATTGAGGTTTACACCACACAAATGCCAGATAATGATCATCTCCATCAACAGACAGTCTAACCCTTGATGATCAATGCTATTACCATCACTGAATCTCCCACTAGAAATATCCTAAGGGTTATAATAGTAACAGGATAGGACAGAGTCAGCATGGATTTATGAAGGGGAAATCATGCTTGACTAATCTTCTTGAATTTTTTGAGGATGTAACTCGGAAGATGGACGAGGGAGATCCAGTGGATGTAGTGTACCTGGACTTTCAGAAAGCTTTTGATAAAGTCCCACACAAGAGGTTAGTGAGTAAAATTAGGGCGCACGGTATTGGGGGCAAAGTACTAGATTGGATAGAGAATTGGTTGGCTAATAGGAAACAAAGGGTAGTGATTAACGGCTCCATTTCGGAATGGCAGGCAGTGACCAGTGGGGTACCGCAGGGATCCGTGCTGGGACCGCAGCTTTTTACAATATATGTAAATGATATAGAAGATGGTATCAGCAATAACATTAGCAAATTTGCTGATGATACAAAGCTGGGTGGTAGGGTGAAATGTGATGAGGATGTTAGGAGATTACAGGGTGACCTGGACAAGTTAGGTGAGTGGGCAGATGCATGGCAGATGCAGTTTAATGTGGATAAATGTCTGGTTATCCACTTTGGTGGCAAGAACAGGAAGGCGGATTACTACCTCAATGGTATCAAATTAGGTAAAGGGGCTGTTCAGAGAGATCTGGGTGTTCTTGTACACCAGTCAATGAAGGCAAGCATGCAGGTACAGCAGGTCGTGAAGAAGGCTAATAGCATGCTGGCCTTCATAACAAGAGGGATTGAGTATAGAAGCAAAGAGGTGCTTCTGCAGCTGTAAAGGGCCCTGGTGAGACCACACCTGGAGTACTGTGTACAGTTCTGGTCTCCAAATTTGAGGAAAGACATTCTGGCTATTGAGGGAGTGCAGCGTAGGTTCACGAGGTCAATTCCTGGAATGGCAGGATTGCCTTACACGGAAAGACTGAAGCGACTGGGCTTGTATACCCTTGAGTTTAGAAGACTGAGAGGGGATCTGATTGAAACGTATAGGATTATGAAAGGATTGGACACTCTGGCAGGAGGAAACATATTTCCGCTGATGGGGGAGTGCCGAACCAGAGGACACAACTTAAAAATACGGGATAGACCATTTAGGACAGAGATGAGGAGAAACTACTTCACCCAGAGAGTGGTGGCTGTGTGGAATGCTCTGCCCCAGAGGGCAGTGGAGGCCCAGTCTCTGGATTCATTTAAGAAAGAATTGGATAGAGCTCTTAAAGATAGTGGAGTCAAGGGTTATGGAGATAAGGCTGCAACAGGATACTGATTGGGAATGATCAGCCATGATCATATTGAATGGCGGTGCAGGCTCGAAGGGCTGAATGGCCTACTCCTGCATCTATTGTCTATTGTCTATTATCATTTGACAAGAAACTAAACTGGACTTATAAATACACTGTGTCTACTGGAGCAGGTCAGAGGTGAGGAATCCAGCAGAGGAACTCACCCCCTGACTGCCTAAGGCCTGTTAAAGGCACAAGTCAGGAGTGTGATGGAATACTCCCCACTTGCCTGGATGGGTACAGCTCCAATAACATCGAGGACAAAGCAGCCCACTTGATTGGCACCACATCCACAAGCGCACTCCCTCGACCACCAGCACTCAGCAGCAGTGTACACTATCTATAAGAAAATGCAAAAATTTACCCAGGCATCAACAGCACCTTCCAAACCCATAGCCACTTCCATCTTGATCAAGGGCAGCAAATGTGATGATGGTTTTCCCATGTAAGTTCCCTTCCAAGTGACTCACCATCCTGACTTGGAAATATATCGCCATTCCTTCACCTGCTGGGTCAGAATCCTGGAATTCCCTCCCTAAGGTTATTGTGGGTCAACCCACAGCAGATGGACTGCAGCAGTTCATGAAGGCAGTTCACCCCCACCTTCTCAAGGGGCAACTAGGGACGGGCAATAAATGCTGGGCCCAACCAGTGATACCCACATTCCATAAGTGAATTTAAAACAAACACATTTTCTTTGATGGAATGGTACTGACAGGTCTATTGATTTTGGGTTATGTGACATGATATTGATTTGAAGTTTGGAATGTCTCAGTTCTGAAATTTCTGATCTTGTTGAACGTTTTGGATCATTTCAGTTATTTGGTCTAATCAAATTTGCAGAATTGGGCTTAACTTTGAGGTGCCAACATATCTCCAGAGAACATGTTTTAGCTGTTTTCCACCATGTGGGAAATGTTGAGGGGCTTTGTTTTGAAATTGGGTCAATAAAGCCTCCCTGTATTGACATCGCGTGACTGAAATACGTGAGCCCTGTTACTGCGATCGTATATTGCTGTGAAACAGCAGCTGTGCCCATTACTGAGGGTCTCTTGGACGACTTTGAGTTTTTAAATAACATTCATTTTCACAATATATGCATTGCTGATTAGGATGACTTTTTTTATTTTAATGTACCTGATATTTTGATTATATTTGGGCTATTTGCAGTTTATTTGGAAACTATGCGTTTGGTAGAACAACTGAGGAGCTCTGAATAAACAGGAAGGATTAATGAATGACTTCAGAGAATGTATCCTCCCAGAATGGATTATATTTGACCCTGTTCTTTGGTTAATACAAAATCAAAACATATACTCTTGAAATAAGTATCATTGAAATAATTGAATTCAAATCCCACAATAGCCACTGAGGAATTTAACTTCAGCTAACTAACTCTGGGATAAAAAGCTCACCTCAGTCCTGGTGTCCATAGTACTGCTGGATTCTCATAAAAGCCCATCTGGTTTACTCACTTGCTTCAGGAAGGGACTTGTATGTGCTTAACCAGTCTGGCCTTTGTCTGACCCCAGACCCACAGCAAGGTGGCTCTTAATAATCTTCTGAAATGGTCTAGTGAGTCATAGTTTTTTGTTTCAAAAGTCTATACGTCGCAATGCCAGCGGCAGTTCAAGAGACAGCAGCTTCTCATGGACCATTAGAATTGGGTGATAAATACCAGTCTTCCCACTCTTGTCCCACAAATAAATTATCAAAAAAATCTTTAGTCATGTGACATTGGATGGAATAGATTTGAGATGGGGAGTGGATAGATTAGTTGTGGATGATAAAGATTGTTGCTGCATTTTAATAAGTGATGGTTTTAATGTGTAAACTCATCACGTAATCTGAATTGGAATCATTCTGTTTTCCATCTAAGGCAGCCGTACATTAGGCTCCTTTCTTGCTGAGCTTGGCTAATGCACTGTGGAAGGGCAGGTGCATTACACCATCAACTATCCCCTGAGGCCAGATTATCAGCCAGGCAAGCAAGCCTCCGATAATACTTCATCTCTGCGCTCTGAAGCGGGAATGTTCGTTTCCTTTCTGTTCGTCTGTCAGTTTAAATGTTTTCTGGAAAGCTGTTGTGGTCAGTAGTTGCTTGCTGAATTGTTGCTGTCTTTGTTAGGCTGATAATACATTGTATAAGTTTGAATTTATTAATTATGGTGGCTGAGAGTGGCTCAGAAATTTGTACCTTTGAAAAGGAAAGAAAAATATTTTACAATTGCCATCCAGGACCTTCAAGGTTAACCACTGACTGACAGCCAATGGAGCTCATACACCTGACATCTTGAAGAACAGGAACTGCTAGACACCACGAACACCTTGTGGAGCCTTCATTCTGAAGAACTTGACGTCACTTATCCAATGTTTTTATCAGCCTGCTGCTAACAGGGTAGCACAGTGGCTCAGTGTTTAGCACTGCTGCGTCACAGCACCAGGGACCCAGGTGCAATTCCAGCCTTGGGTGACTGTCTGTGTGGAGTTTGCATGTTCCCCCTTGTCTGTGTGGGTTTCCTATGGGTGGTCTGGTTTCCTCTCTCAGTCCACAGGTGTGTAGCTTGGCCATGGGAAATTGCCCATAGTGTCCAGGGATGTGTAGGTTAGGTGGCCATAAAGTGGAGGGCCCAGTCTTGGACTGGGGTGTATAATGTTAAAAATCACACAACACCAGGTTATAGTCCAACAGGTTTATTTGGAAGCACTAGCTTTCGCAGTGATGCTCCGTCATCAGGTGGTTGTGGAGCAGGACCATAAGACACAGAATTTATAAATGATGAAATTCCTGGTGAAGGAGCAGAGCTTTGAAAACTAGTGTTTCCAAATAAACCTGTTGGACTATAACCTGGTGTTGTGTGATATTTAACTAGGTTAGATGGATTAGTCATGGGAAACGCAAGATGATAGGGTAGGAGGTTGGATCTGGATGGGATGCCCTTCACAGGGTCAGTGTAGACTCAATGGGCCAAATGGCCTCCTTCCACAATGTAGGGATGTCGATGAGTATTGAGATCTTTCTGTCCATGTGAATGGAGCAGTATTGATGGTCCGAGTGTGTAATATTTCTAACAATGCCTACGGCCACACTATTTGCTGTTGCCGATACTATGTCAGTTTCAGCATATTTGTAAATGGCAAGAGGCAAACAAGGAAACGAGATAGCTGGCTATAAACACAAAGGTTTCGGTTTCTGCAGTGGCGAAACACTGATTGTGTAACAGTTGTGAATCTACCATCGTGCCAATTGATGGGGCATGGAGCTGGAGTTCAGGACATTTTGGGTTATCTTCAGATGTTTACCCAATTTTTATTCAAGTCTGTTTGAAGCAATCTTATATAGGATTTGAGATCAATGCAAACTTTTTCAGGTGTGTGACCGTGTAACCAGTCTCCTGCCATAGGATCTGTTGGCTCTTACTTTACATAAGATTCAAATGCATTATCTGAGAACTCTCTATGTTCCCAATTGGTATTGCAGTTGTTATGTACATTGCAATTGAGAAAGAAGGACAAAATTCCAAAATTATGAATTTAAATGTTAAATAAGCTGGATATACTGATTCTATACCAATGGGATGGACAGTTGTTGCTCTGTGCTGTCACTCCCTCTGGAAAGGGATCCTGACAGTCCTGGATTATTTGTCAAAGTTTTAGATTAGATTAGATTACTTACAGTGTGGAAACAGGCCCTTCGGCCCAACAAGTCCACACCGCCCCGCCGAAGCGTAACCCACCCATACCCCTACATCTACATTTACCCCTTACCTAACACTATGGGCAATTTAGCATGGCCAATTCACCTGGCCTGCACATCTTTGGACTATGGGAGGAAACCGGAGCACCCGGAAGAAACCCACGCAGACACGGGGAGAACGTGCAAACTCCACACAGTCAGTCGCCTGAGGCGGGAAAATGAACCCAGGTCTCAGGCGCTGTGAGGCAGCAGTGCTAACCACTGTGCCACCTGCCTCACAGCACTTCGGTCCCAGGTTCGATCCCACCCTCAGGCGACTGGTTGGAGTTTGCACATTCTCCCCGTTTCTGCGTGGGTTCCCTCCGGGTGCTCCGGTTTCCTCCCACAGGCCAGGTGATCTTTGTGGTTTGGTGATAGCTGTGGATGAAATGATTGATATTTTCTTGACTCTGATTTCTGTTCTTCAATCTGGTCAGGAAGCTCTGAGATTGACAGCTAAAAAGATGCACAATAAAACTGAAATGAGTTACAAGGAACTTAAATCATAATGATGCAGAGATCAGTTTTTGTTTTACAAATGACAGCCTTCAATCTTGCCATAGATGCAAAAATGGGACAACTATGAGGCCTCATAACTTCAGTGTTTTGGAGCCAATTTAATTATTAAACAATTGAATAATCCAGTACAACCCAGCCAAATGCAAACCTGTCCCCCATCTTCAAATGATTCTGATGTACAAATCGGAATCCATATGCAATTCAGACAAAGCTTGTCTTTGTACAGAGAAACCTCAATTATCCACAACATGAACGGGGAGCATTATGTTTGGATAATCGAATATTCGGACAATCCAATGCCAGATAACACAGTTTAGCCAAGCGTTGGGACTTTGCGATCTTGTTCGGATAATCCGAAATTCAGATAATCGAGATTCCTCTGTATAGTGCCAAATGTGTTTTGGGAGCTGAGTAATACAAACAGCAACAAAATGTCCTGAGATTCCAACTCCTGGTTTGTGCAACCTTCACAGAATCACAGACTAATTCTGGTGCAGATGGAGGCTATTCAGCCCTTTGTGCCTGTGCTCGCTCTGTGGCAGCTGGTCACAGAGCTGGACTGGATCAGTCTCCTACCTTTTCCCCATATCCCTGCACACCATTGCGATCCAAAAGCTTCATCCCTGGCGGCATGGTGGTTCAGTGGTTAGCACTCCTGCCTCACAGCACTTCGGTCCCAGGTTCGATCCCACCCTCAGGCGACTGTCTGGTTGGAGTTTGCACATTCTCCCCGTTTCTGCGTGGGTTCCCTCCGGGTGCTCCGGTTTCCTCCCACAGGCCAGGTGAATTGGCCATGGTAAATTGTCCATAGTGCTAGCTACATTAGTTAGAGGGGAAATGGGTGTGGGTGGGTCACTCTTCGGAGGGTTGGTATGGACTTGTTGGGCCGAAGGGCCTGTTTCCACACTGTAGGGAATCTAATTCTCCTGTTGAATGCCTCAATCGAACCTGCCTCCTCCACATTTCCATGCTCCAGCTACTTGCTTATGTGAAACATGTTTTTCTCCAGTCCTTGCTTTGTTTGCCTATCACTTTAAATCTGGGCCGTCTTGTTCTCATTCCTTTCATGTGTTGAAGCAGCTGCTCCCAGACCATACAGAACCTCGTCACCTCAGGAGATCTCCCACCCACAGCTTCCAACCTCATAGTCTGGGAATCCCGCACTGCCCGGTTCTACCTCCTTCCCAAGATCCACAAGCCTGACCACCCTGGCCGACCCATTGTCTCAGCATGCTCCTGCCCCACTGAAACCATCTCTATGTTCCTCGACACTGTCCTATCCCCTCTAGTCCAGGAACTCCCCACATACGTTCGAGACACCACCCACGCTCTCCACCTCCTCCAAGACTTCCGTTTCCCCGGCCCCCAATGCTTCCTCTTCACCATGGATATCCAATCCCTCTACACTTCCATCCACCATGACCAGGGCTTCCAAGCCCTCCGTTTCTTCCTCTCCCGACGTCCCCAACAGTACCCTTCCACCGACACTCTCATTCATCTGGCTGAACTGGTCCTCACCCTTAACAATTTCTCCTTCGAATCCTCCCACTTCCTCCAGACCAAAGGCGTAGCCATGGGCACACGTATGGGCCCCAGCTATGCCTGTCTCTTTTTTGGCTACGTAGAGCAGTTGATCTTCCGTAATTACATCGGCACCACTTCCTCCGTTACATTGATGACTGCATTGGTGCCACCTTGTGCTCCCACGAGGATGTTGAGCAATTCATCAACTTCACCAACACATTCCACCCTGACCTTAAAGTTACCTGGACCATCTCTGACACCTCCCTCCCCTTTCTGGACCTCTCCATCTCCATTAATGATGACCGACTTGACACCGACATTTTTTACAAACCCACAGCTACCTGGATTACGCCTCTTCCCACCCTACCTCCTGCAAAAATGCCATCCCGTATTCCCAATTCCTCCACCTCTGCTGTATCTGTTCCCAGGAGGACCAGTTCCACCACAGAACACACCAGATGGCCTCCTTCTTTAGAGACCGCAATTTCCCTTCCCACGTGGTTAAAGATACCCTCCAAGACATCTCATCCACATCCCGCACCTCCGCCCTCAGACCCCACCCCTCCAACCGTAACAAGGGCAGAACCCCCTTGGTGCTCACCTTCCACCCTACCAACCTTCGCATAAACCAAATCATCCGCCAACATTTCCGCCACCTCCAAACGGACCCCACCACCAGGGATATATTTCGCTCCCCACCCCTTTCCGCCTTCCGCAAAGAACGTTCCCTCCGTGACTACCTGGTCAGGTCCACGCCCCCCTACAACCCACTCTCCCATCCTGGCACCTTCCCCTGCCACCACAGGAATTGTAAAACCTGCGCCCACAACTCCTCCCTCCCCTCCATCCAAGGCCCTAAAGGAGCCTACCACATCCATCAAAGTTTTACCTGCACATCCACCAATATCATTTATTGTATCCGTTGCTCCCGATGTGGTCTCCTCTACATTGGGGAGACTGGACGCCTCCTAGCAGAGCGCTTTAGAGAACATCTCCGGGACACCCGCACCAACCAACGACAGTGCCCTGTGGCCCAATGTTTCAACTCCCCCTCCCACTCTGCCGAGGACATGGAGGTCCTGGGCCTCCTTCACCGCCGCTCCCTCACCACCAGACGCCTGGAGGAAGAACGCCTCATCTTCCGCCTCGGAACACTTCAACCCCAGGGCATCAATGTGGACTTCAACAGTTTCCTCATTTCCCCTTCCCCCACCTCACGCCAGTTCCAAACTTCCAGCTCAGCACTGTCCTTATGACTTGTCCTACCTGCCTATCTTCCTTTCCACCTATCCACCCCACCCTCCCCCCGCCCCCGACCTATCATCTTTATCCCCTCCCCCACTCACCCATTGTACTCTATGCTACTCTCTCCCCACCCCCACCCCCACCCCCACCCCCCTCTAGCTTATCTTTCCACGCTTCAGGCTCACTGCCTTTATTCCTGATGAAGGGCTTTTGCCCGAAACGTCAATTTTCCTGCTCCTCGGATGCTACCTAAACTGCTGTGTTTTTCCAGCACCACTCTAATCTAAACTCTGGTTTCCAGCATCTGCAGTCATTGTTTTTACCCTGTCTACTCTGTCCAGCCCACTAAAGGTCCAGCCCACTAAACCTCTATCAAATCTCCTGTCAGCTTTCTCTCCAGGGACAAAAGTCCCAACTTCTTCACTCTAACCTCATCACTGAAGTTTCCCCTCCCTGGAACAATTCTAATCTTTGTCGCTCAGCTGAGGGGAGATTCAGACTCTGTTTTTTTTTTAATCTGGGAGTGGTGATTGGGTGAAACTAGATGTCAGTGTTTGGGTCAATGTGCTTTCAGGGTATCTGATTGGATGTGAAGTATGGTCAGCAAGGCTTGGGACCAAGCAAGAGGAAATATCTTGGGGAAGAGAAACCAGAGTGTGCTGGGGAAAGTGGTAGCATTGTGGAGAGAGAAACAGAGATCATTTTTTCAAATCCAATGCAACACTTCATAACTGGAAAGAACTGGGTGAAGAAATGAGCAGCCAGAAATTGTACACATATTTTTGGTCATGTCAGCCAGATCGATCAGTGAATTATTCAAATGGAATGGGAGTAAGTGGAGGCTTCCCAAAGTGGCGTCACTATTATCAAGTGGTGAACAGACTTGTCTCTTTTGGATTAGTGGGTCTGAATATTTGATTCACCTTAATATGTAATAATTACTGTACCAAAATAAGCAGCTGTCAGGTAAAGCAGTAATGATGTATAATTTCTCTACATTGTAAATCCCTTTCTAACTATGTGCTTTGCTTTGCCAGACATTTAGAACCAGTGGGTGGAAATAGTTATGAACAAGTATCCTTTAGTATTCTTGTTTCTCAGCGCCTAGATGTGGTGAGTGCTTACTGCGTTAAGCTGCAGCTGCCAGCCACCTAACTCCGAGTTTGGGCCTATCTTTTACAGAGCTCCTCCAGCACTCTGTTCGTCTTTCCATTCATCATGGCCCCTATCTATCCCTTTCATTATCTCTCCATGTTACAAGCTCGATTTTCAACTTGTAGGACCGTCTGGTTTCCCTGCGTTGAGAGAGGTGACTGAATCTTGCAGTACAACTTTGCGCACTCGAGCAGCAGAGTGGAAACCTTGCTTTCTCATTTCCGCTGGGGGTGTAGTCAAACAGAACTAGAGTAACCTGCCGTTTGGCAAGTCTGGGTGGGACTGGGTGTAGCAATGGGTGATCTGTGCAGCAAGCCCCAATCTTCAGTACTTTGAAAAAATAGCTATGGATGTAACAACTTTTATTATCAGTTATTATAACTTTCAGAGAAGAAAAATAATGAGGTTATTTGGGCCTCTTCGGTGCTCCCTGGCTCTCCTGTAGCTAGCAGTGAGTTTTATTTCCCTTTATTCTGTAACAGGATGACGGTGTCACTGACTTGGCAACATTTATTGCCCATCCCAAATTGCCCAGAGTGTAATTGAGAGTCAGCCACTTTGTTATGGGTTTGGAGTCACATGTAGGCCAGGCCAGGGAAGGATGGTAGACTTCCTTTCCTAAAAGGACATTAGTGAACCAGATGGGTTTTTCTGAGCATTGTCAATGGATTTAAAGTAGTCATTAGATCCTTTATTCGATTTTTATTGAATTCAACTTCCACCACGATGGGATGTTGAACCCGGGTCCCTGGAACATTAGCTGGATCTGTCGATTAACAGTCCAGTGATAATACCAATAAGCCATTGAGTCCCCCAGTTGCATTATAAGAGGACTGTGGAGTTAACATTAATTAAGGATTGAATAGGATAATTATTGATATAATGATTTTCAGTTGTTCGACATCCTAATCATGTTATAGGTGTGGTCAACATCAGCTGTGTCTGCCATTGTGCTGCAGGTGAGGGGGGGACTGAAGCTAACATTAAATTGTTTACTAATTGGACACATCATTTCTCTCTCCTTCCATTTTTCGCTTACAATGAAGTGAGTTTTAGGAAGGAGGTGACCCGATTCTTATGCATTCAGCTTTGGGAGGATACTTGATCTTATAGTGAAGTCAGTTCCTGCCGTCTGGTGCGATGGCACAGTTTCTGGGTTGTTTCATGGGAAAACAAGCTCTTAATTTGGCCTAAGGTGAAGGTGGAGAAACAAACCACTGTGTATGTTTCATTAAACTCCAGTAATGGGTGGGAAAAAGCAACCACAGCTCTTGGCAGTGGGCCAGTTACACAATATCGATGGGTAATTTGCACATGATGAGATCATTCAACCACACAAGTTTTGCATGTGAACACATCCAGAAAGTGCTGGACACTTATCAATTCACAATAGTTGTTTCTTTTTATACATAATTTCCACCATTCTGTCTCTGAAAATGTTCATTGTTTTGTTCTAGTGAAGCCCAGCAGGTGTGGTTCCCTTGTCTGCAACTTGCTGAGATCACCATTCTACGTGTGAGGCCAGACAGGCAGCTCTGTGGACTAGCACAGCCTGAACTCACTCGATGTTTGTAATCAGCATTTTCTGCACAGATCACAGATCTGAGAAGTGCTCACTGAACTCAGCAATTGCTTTGAAAACTCTTCCTGACCACCTGCTGCTTTAGTGGTCTATTGCATGTGACAGTTACCGAATGGCTAATTATTGGATCATTATCAAGAGATGAAATGATTATCAGCTTGTGAGTATCACCTCTAATACTTAAGAACAGGTAGGCAGTGTAGATGTGGGGAGGATGATTCCGATTGCTAATTATAATGGAGACTTGGTTACAAGGTGACCAAGGTAAAAACAATGACTGCAGATGCTGAAAACAAAATACTGGATTAGTGGTGCTGGAAGAGCACAGCAGTTCAGGCAGCATCCAACGAGCAGCGAAATTGACGTTTCGGGCAAAAGCCCTTCATCAGGTGACCAAGTCTGGGAACCCAATATTCAAAGGTATTTGACTTAGCAGAAGAATAGCCAAAAGTAAACGAGTTGTAGTAGTTGGGTTTATAAAGCAGGGTATCATGTCGTGGTCAGTAGATGCAGTGGATGGTGATGCAGACCTAGTTTGGGTGGAAATAAGGAATAGAAGGGGAAAGGAGTCACAGGTGAGAGTCATCTATATGCCCCTGAAGAATTGCTTCACTGTAGAATAAATTATAAATCCAAAAGTAATGGAGATCTGTGAGAAGGCCTTTCCAATTGTCATAGATGATTTTTATCTGCATATTGAGTGGAAATCTCACCTGGGCAAGGGGAGCATGAAAGACAAATGTACAAGAGTATATCGGGGTTGTTTCTTAAATCTTCCCAGGAAAAGACTACTTTATTATAGGTAATGAGGTAGGATGTATAACAGATATTGTAATTAAAGATCCTTGAGGAGGTAGCAAACAAAACATAGTAAAATTTCCAATTCAGTTTGGAGGAAAGCAGTTCAGATGTCCAAAAGGTGATCCTGAATAAAGACAATCCCAAAGATATGAAGAAAGAGTGGTCTAAGGAACGTCAGTGGCAGATACTTCAGACACTTAGCAAAAATGTATTCTGGTTGAAGAGAAGGATTAGATGAGAAGAGTGAACAGCCTATAGTTAACAAAGGTGGTCAAGGAGAATATCCAATCAAAAATGAAGACATACAAAACAGTAAAAACTAATGGTTGGCCAGACAATTGGGATTCCTGTTTAAGAGCCAGCAGTGCATGACTGAAAAGCTCATAAAGGGTGAAAACTGATTACGAAAATAAATTGGCAAGAAATATAAAAACCCAGTAAGAGCTTCTCTAGGTGTCTGAGAGGGTCTAGCTAACATAAGAGTGGGACATTTAGAGGATGCAACTGGAGAATTAATAGGGACCAGAGAAATGACAGATTATTGAAATCAATACTTTGCCTCAGTCCTCACAGTGAAGCACTATAAACATCCCAAAGATAAGCCAGCTGCCAAGGGGCCGAGTATTTGACAAACTAATGGGATTAAAGGCAGACAAGTGTCTGCGACCTAATGGCCTGAATCCAGGGGTTTTCGAAGAATGCCAGCAGTGGTTGTGGAGTCAGTTGGATGAAACAGTCCTGATGGAGGGCTTCTGCTCAAAACTTCAATTTTCCTGCTCCTCAGATGCTGCCTAACTGGCTGTGCTTTTCCAGCACCACACTGTCGACTCTGATCTCCAACGTCTGCAGTCCTCACTTTCTCCTATTTGAAATAGTCCTGGCCCACTGGATTCTGAGATGGTTCCAGCAGATTGGGAAGTTGCTAATGTGACAACCTGTTTAAGAAGGAAGGGAGACAGAAATCAGGAAATGATAGGCCAGTTAGTCTGTCACGTTGTCAATGCTAGAGTCTATTCTTAAGGAAGAAACAGCAGGAGGTTTAGAAATGTTGAACAAAATCAGAGTCAATGTGGTTTTGTGAAAAGAAAATCATGTTTGGCAATTATTTTAAGAGTTCTTTAAAGATATAACAAATGGAGTTGATAAGGAAGGATTAGAAGATACAATCTATGTGGATTTCCAGAAGGCATTCAATAAGGTGTCACATGAAAGGCATAAGATAGGAGCTCTCAGTATTAGGGGTAATCTATTAGCGTAGATTGAGGATTTGTTAACAGAGTTGGGTTTTATTGTTTTTTTTCAGGTTGTAAAGACTTAACTAGTGGAGTACCACAAGTAGACAATCCTATTCTTTCCAATTCCTGATCTACTTGCAGGAGAGGGCAGAGTGTCATGTATCCAGATTTGCTGATGACACAAAAATAATTAGAGAGGAGGAATCTGCAAGGGATTATAGATAGGTTCAGGGATCTGGAAGATGGAGTTTAATGTAGGAAAGTGTGAGCCCAAGCACTTTTAGTAGGGAGAATCAAATGGCAGATTATTATTAAAATGATGAGAAATTCCCAAGTTCTTTCTATAATTGGATAGATTAATTCTATGACCTTGATTGTTGTCCAGTCATTGATACATGATTTGAAGTTTCTTAGCTTTACTTAGTGCTGTGTGAAACTTTGGCAACTTACTATTTTAGCAACATTTTCAATCTCTGCTGAATTGACAAATCTCCAATCGAGAGGCTGCTGTGATTCTGGCAACATTAAGTTGACTCCCATTCCACTAAATGAAAACAGCTGATGGGTTTAAACTTTGCTAGTTCTGACTTTACCTTGCCTTTCTTTGTTTTCAGATTTATTAAGTCATTCACTATTCTGTTCTTAAGAAATGTTGTTCTGGGATTGTCACTGGTATTTGCCTTCACATTGGGTATGGTGAGAGTAAGTAGGAGAAGGTCCATTGGTTTCCCCTGCCCCCACCCACCCATTGCCTGTGGGTAGGTACATAGGGTGGACACAATATGGATATGATATAAACCAATAAGGTTCCAGAGTTCACTCACTAGCTTGCAATGGCCAGTTGTCGTATTGGGACCATCGTACCTGGGCCCAATGACCATCGGCTGGGGAGAACAGTTTTGTTACATGGATTCCAGTGACCTTTCTGCACAGTGCTTGGGAGCACAAACTGTAATCATTTTGAACACTTGCTGATACAGTTAGAGATCCTCGTGCTGTCATTTTGGTTTGTGCTAGGAGAAGATTGACAGCGTCAGGGATAGCTACAAGATCAGCATTCCTTAACTAGAGTATTTTTTAATGTTGGATCATTGCCGTGGGACAGTGTGTGTGGGACTGTGGGGAGCGTACCTGAACAGCCAACAATCGCGTTTAAAGTCCACTTGTAGGAAAATGACTGACAGTCAAGAAGTTATGCTTTTCCAAGTGTCCTAACTAAGGATTCAGATACTGGAACCAGGAACAGTACAGGGCACTGGTAAGGCCAGACCTGAAACATTGTGTGCAGTTTTGGTTTCCTTATCTGAGGAAGGATGTTCGAGAGGGAGCGCATTGAAGGTTGGATCAAATTGATTTTTCAAAGGCAGGTCTGATATATGAAGAGAGATGAATTTGGTTGGGGTGGTTTTCGCTAGAGTTTAGAAGACTATAAAATTCTAACAGGACTAGGTTAGATACTGAAAGGATGTTCCTGATGACCAGAGTCCAGAACCAGAGGTCCTGGGTTTGAGGCTAAGGGGTAAACCTTTTCAGACAGCGAAAGGAGAAATTTCATCACCCAGAGAGTGGTGAGCTTGTGGAATTTGGAGATAGTGAACACTGCAGCTGCTGGAGAGTCAGAGTGGAGCTGGAAAAAGCCCAGCAGGTCCAGCAGCAGCAGAGGAGAGGGGGAGTCAATGTTTCAGTTTGGAACCTTTCATCAGGACTGGGGAATGCACTACCACAGAAAGTAGTTGAGGCCATAACATTGTTTTTAAGACAGAGATAGGTGTAGCTCCTGTGGCTAAAGGGATGAAAGGATATGGGGGTAGGGTGGGTTTAGGATATTGAGCTCAACAATCAGCCATGAAGATATTGAATGGTGGGGTAGTTTTGAAGGGTTGAATAGCCTTTTCCTGCTCCTATCTTTTATCACTATATTGCCGTGTCTGCTAGTTCCTTGTATCCTCTATTCCCATGGGCAGTTGTGAAGGTTTTGGGGCATTATGATCACACCCTTGTGCACTAGCCAAAATACCCTTGTAATCTGTGATAGTCGTGGGATCCCAGAGATTAGCTCACGGTAGAACAGCCACTGAGAAAGGGAGGGAGTTGGCTTGGACTGCAGCATTGAAATAGCTCAGCCTTTCAGTCAAAGCAAGGCCACTGCTGCGGTATCGAAAACTAGAGATAACGGAGTGTACCCATTCAGAACAGATGGTGGAGCACTGGGGCGAGGACAGTGATATAAAACTGATTCAATGGAAACCTGTTTTGCTGATGTACTGAATTTTATTTCGAGATAATTCTAGTTTTTATTTAGAAAAAGAATTTGTTTATGACAATGCTGTTTGGAGTTCGTCTTGCAATGGTTAGTAAATCCAAAAACCACTCACCATCGAATATGGAAGCTTCTAGTCAGTGGAAGCAAGAATTACAACTTCAGGCAGAAAGCTTAAAGCATACATGTTTACTGTGGGTGGGACCATCCTGTGGAGGCGTCATAATTTTCTGAAAATAGAAGTCATTAGTATTGCAGTGTAAGCTCTCTGCTTTAATGATAAGGAGCATATCAGCAGGATCACAGGGTCTCTGAAATATCGGTAAGGTCCAGCAAGGTGCTTATTAGTGAACTCCAAGCTCATCTGGCATTTTCAATACCTTTAGCTTGGAGCTTAAATAATAGGAGAGTTTATGCAAAAGGTTAAGTTATGATACACACGATCCCTTGGGACTATTGAATCCTGGGGAAACATTAAACCATCAGAATAAAGGAAACAGGAAATGGAGACGGCATAGCTCTCAGAGCTCATACTGGTGCACACACACTGTGCCAAATGGCTATTGTGTGCTCATCTTTCTGTAGTTTTGTGATTGAACAAACAAGGAATGCGATAGGCCCTTTGAGCCTGCTCTACCATTCAATAAGGTTGTAGCTGATCTCCTTACAACTTGAATACTATGTTCCTTAAGGGGTCTGTTGGCGCAGTGGTACTGTCCATACCTCTGGACCAAAAAACTAGTGTTTAAGTCTCACGCCCGGTGTAGGTGTGCAATAACACACGGGCAGCAGGTAATGGAATGTTGGCCCTTATTTCAAGAGGATTGGAGCACAACAGCAACGATGTCTTACTATAGCTGTGTTGGTGAGACCACGTCTGGAGTACTCTGAGCACTTTTGGTCCCTTATTTAAGGAATATATTATTCCACTGCAGGCATTTCACCAGCGTGATCCCTGGGATGGAGGGATTGGCTTATGAGCAAAAGCTAAATAGGTTGTGACTCTACTCACTGGAATTTAAAAGAATGAGAGGTGATCTCATTGTAACATATTGGATCCTTAAGGGGCTTGACAGGGTCAGTTCTGAGAGGATGTTTCCCCTCACGGGCAAGTCTAAGACCAGAGGGCATTGTTTCAGAATAAAGGAGCATCGATTTAAGACTGAGACGAGGCTAAATTTCTTCTAAAGGTTATGAGTCTTTGCAGCTCCTTGCCTCAGAGCTGGGGGCAGAGTCCTTGTATATATTTAAGGCTGAGACAGATTCTCGATCCGTTGGGGAATTGAGGATTATGGGAAAAGGGCAGGAAAGTGGACGTGAGGAATGTCGGATCGTCCATGATCCTGTTGAATGGTGGGCAGGCTGTAGGGGCCGAACAGAGTCAAGAGTGTGGTGCTGGAAAAGCACAGCAGGTCAGGCAGCATCCATGGAGCAGGAGAGTTGATGTTTCGGACAAAAGCCCTTCATCAGGAAATTCTGTACTTTTCCAGCACCACACTCTCGACTTTGATCTCCAGCATCTGCAGTCCTCACTTTCTCCCGGGGACGAACAGCCTACTCCTGTTTCTGTTTCTAATGGTCTTAACAGATTAGAAAAAAATCCAACTCTACATTTCTGCATCCCCTTGGTGGTTGCATGATTGGGGAATCTTTTGTGATATGCACCTTACTCGAGACGGTAGTTAATAACATTACCATGGGGCCAAAGGCTTTTTAGCTTGGTTCAAATTTTGATTGATGTTGACGTTTCATTTGAAAAGTATTGGGCGTCTCTAATTTAAGAACCTTTTACCGAACCCTTATGGCAATCTTATAAATCCATTGTGATGGTCCTCAGTCATTTTCCCATTACTAAAGATTATAAAGCTGCCTTTCTTTAAAAAAATTCCAGACCCTCAGATTATTTGGAGTGGTGTTCCTTGATTAAGGGTTTATGTTTTTTGTATTTGTGAACTTGTGTAATGCACTGTCAATAGCCAGCTTTCTGCTGATGGCTCAGGAACGATGATCACAGCAAAGTGCAACACCCTATCACTGATTAACAACTGTTTGAAAACCAGGATCGGCCATCACATTTGAAAGTGATCCAGCATCATTGTAAGCGAAAGTCCTGATCTTTGTTTTAAGAGGACTGCACATTGATGGCAGACAGAATGCCAAGTAAGCATTACCTAGTCTGGAATCTAATGGTGTAAAGGCCATCACAAAAAAAATCTGAGTTTGACACACGCTATTGTAATTGTGATGGATCAGCATAAAGTGAGTTCGCAAGATATTGTCTCCCCCTCAGGCAAAAGAAAGACTATTTGAGGGAGAATATTAACTCTACTTGACAATGCAGTGATGTTGAAGTTTCAGGTGTGAACTGGCTGCACTGGTTGTCAGCTTGCTGTGTGTGTGAGTAGGGTCTGTCTGGCCTGTCACTGTAGCCTGAAGGTACAGCCTGCCGCTGTACAACAGGCCCTGCGTCTCACCCAGAAGAACATTTTCATTTCATCCGTTGTTATTGTCATTAATCCGGTTTTTATTTGTTGCTAATGGTGCATTTTTTAATTTTTCACAGTTCACCGACTGGAATTGGATTGATTTATAAATAAACCAAAAATTTCATTAAACAAATTCTGTTGTGACAAAGGAACTGAGAATGTGAGTGATTAATTATTGATAACCGAATTACTTTTCAATGTAGCTCCTAAACTGGCTCATTGGTCATTTTTAACAGGAGCATTGCTGTGTTAAGATTAACCGATTCATTTATTGGGTGGAGTACTTTCAGTTTCCAGTTAAATGTGGAAGTTTCCTGTATGTGACAAATGTTTGGTATGAACTTGTGTTGTGGCTGCAAGTTCTGCCCACGTTTGTGCAACCAGTGAGCAGTTATTCTGAAAAGAACTCTTTCACTCACACTCCATTGGATGAAGTCTTCTTTTGATTTCTGCTGTTGATATGCTGGACTAGATGCTGTTTGTACCATGTGCCTGAACCATGAATACTTCACAGAAGTCAACCTTTTCATTCCAGCTGTCATGCTTTCCATTCATTTCTGTGAATGTCTCTCAGTTCCTTTTGCTCAGATCATTCTTAGCTCACTGATCTTGGTCACTTGACTTTGTGCACTATCTTTTAAGTGACGGTTGTGCCAAGCTAGAGCATCTTTTTGCTGAACTGGGAATCACCAATTTTCATCTGTGGTATAACTGCAGCTGGTATTATTACTGGAAATGTCAGATACCAAACTGAAATCTGGCTTGATAGATCATATTTGGTTTCATTTTGATTTTAACAAGGTTGCCTTTTACTGAGACAGAAGCACACAATTTTGCAGGATTTGTTTTAACAGTAAAACAAGTTCACTAAGCAAACAAAATGAAGATAAAATAGAACAGAAAACTATTTGCTTATAATACCAACAGAGTTTTAAACAGACAATAAAAGGATAATTTCATTAACCACAAAACACTCTATTTTTACAAGTTTCAAATGAAAAGCGACATCCCTTGTACATTATTCACACTAGAAACACTTAACAACTAGTAGAATTAAGTTAACTGTGGTGTTAACTCCTAAACCTAGAACCTTTGATTGCTTACTTCTGGAGCTGTCATACTTCCAGTTCAAACAAACTCAGCTTTAAGTCCTCTTCAGGGTTTTATTATAACACTTCTGGTCTGGCACGATCACCAACTCCAACGTAATCTACTTTACTACATTCTTCTGAAATCAGGAACACCACTCTTAACATATCTCCATGCAAGTAATTTGCAGAACTGCCCAAGTCAACAAAACTGAAATTCTCTCCTTGTGAGCCATGGGTGTTTGCCCTAAGCTTAAAAAAACTCAGTTTCTGTTGATGTAACTTGTGCATTATTTGTACAAGTATGGCTCTAAAATTTAAAATTCAGGTTTTCACTTACAGTTTTTTAAAAGTAATTTTGTTGACGAGAGAATGTGCACGTCGCTTACACTCCCAAATCCGGAACATTCTAGTTCTGAGTCATGGAGAAGATACACTGAGAGCAACTGGGAATGTTGCACTGGGAGTCCACTCTCATCTGTGACCCAGCCTTGGAATCTGACATGAGGAACGATTGCAATCTCACTAAGTTACAAAATCTTGGTCTTATCCATTTGCTGACTCATCAGTCTCCTCAACTGGAAATTTCTCCTTCCAAATATTGTCCTTTTGGTGGATTTGAGCTTCTCTGCTGTGAGCCTTCACCCCTCACCTAAGTTCCTCAATAACAAGCACTGTTCCTTTTGTGTGATTGTGTTTTTTCTTCACTGCCCCTACCAGCGGCAGTATCTGATCCTCATTGTTGATAGAACAGGAACCGTGGCTGTACGTTTGGCCTCAGGTAATCGACATTACTGTACTTTTTGATTTCTCGGTATTTGACGTGCTATTACTGGGTTTGTGTCTCTATCGCACTGCAGCACTTTCTTTCTTTCTCGCTGTATTGTTACCTGTGCTCCCTGAGGGATTTTGAGGTGTGTTTGAGAACAGTGACTGCAGACATGGATTACGGTGGAGAGCTGACAGCTTCACAATGTGAGCCACATTAAACAGCCAAATTGGACAAATACACAAAGCAGGAGACTGAGCAGCTGGGCGCTCCACATGCTCTGACAACAATATGCACTTCAAAGGACTGGGGAGTAACCCTTTCTCAGCTGGTTCCCAACAGACCGCGTTCTGTCTAGCCTGTTGGGTAGCACTTTTCAGAATGACATGCTTGTAATGGGGAACAAATAAGAGCAGAAAATATTTTTCCATTCTCTATCATGCCACATCACAAGAAATTCTGGCACCTGCCCACTTTAGATTAGATTCCCTACAGTATGGAAACAGGCCCTTCGGCCCAACAAGTCCACACCGACCCTCCAAAGAGTAACTCACCCAGACCCATTCCCCTCTGACTAACGTACTTAACACTATGGGCAATTTACCTGACCTGCACATCTTTGGATTGTGGGAGGAATCCCACGCAGACATGGGGAGAATGTGCAACCTCCACACAGACAGTGGCCTGCGGTGGGAATTGAACCCAGGACCCTGGTGCTGTGAGGCAGCAATGCTAACCACTGAACCAAGGTTTTCCAGCAATTCTCACCTGAAAGACCTGTGGCAAAATAAAAGTGAACTTTTTTTTCCTATTTGTATCTTCTGCTTTCTGAGATATTCATAACTCTTCATTCAAGGGTAGGCTAGGCAGGTGGGTCTGGGTGGACTGCCCTTCAGAAGGTCAGTATGGACTTGATGGGCTGAATGGCCTGCTTTCACATTGCAGGGGTTCTGAGTTGCAGCCAGTCTGAGGATATCAGCCACCATTCTAAATGCCCGTCTCTGTCTCTTCCATTGTGGTGGTGACACAGGTTTTGCTTCAGAAGTCCCACAACACCAGGCTATAGTCCACCAGGTTTGCTTATAATCGCAAGCTTTCAGTGCAATGAAGGAGCAACACTCCAAAAGCTTGTGATTTTAAGCAAACCTGTTGGACTATAGTCTGGTGATGTGTGACCTCTGACCTTGCCCATCCCAGTCCAACACTGACTCCTCCACATTGAGGTTTCCTGGTGATGCCTTCCAACCCTCATCCTCCTGTTCCTGAGTTAGGGTCACTGCTACTTGAAACCTTAAACTCTGTTTTTCTCTCTTCAGAAGCTGCCAGACCCTGCTGAGTTTCTTCAGCGCTTTCCAGTTTTGTATCCTGTTCCTGTTGTCTGTTCAGTGCCACATTTACATCCAGTGTTTACGGGCGTGAAAAATAGCATTAGGTTAAACACTAGCGCGAGTTTGCTTGGTGCTGGTGAAGATGAACATTCTGTGCTGACTTGGGTGACAGCTTTTCCATTTGTCCCTTCGAGTGAAAGGTTTTATTGCAGTCGACTATTCTCTGGGTTAAGTGCAGTTAATAGGCTCATTCCTAATTAATCTACATGTAGTAAATAATGTATGAACACCTTTCATTTACAAACATTGAATACTGCACAGAAAGAGGCAGTTCAGCCCAGTGTTTGGTCCTGGTTCTTTGGCAGATCTATCCAACTAATACCCTGCTATTTCCCTGAATCTGTGTGAAATTTTCCTTTTGAGTATTTTTTTCAACATTTGAATAACTTGAAAGTTATTATGTGAAGGAGCCAGTGTTGCGCTGGGGTGGACAAAGTTAACCTCGCAACACCAGGTTACAGTCCAACAGGTTTATTTGGAAGCATTGTCTTTCAGAGTGCTATTGGACTATAACCTGATGTTGTGATTTTTAACTTTGAAAGTTATTGTTAAACCTACTTCCACCATCCTTTTTAGCAGTGCCTTCTGGCTCATAACAATCCACTGTATATTTAAAAAATAATTCTTCAATTCCCTATTTTGCCAAATATTTGAATAAGTCCGTGTCCTCCAAATGTAAACCATTCAGCCACTTTGAACAATGCTCCATTCCTGTTCTTTGGAAACTCTTGTATGGAATGAGCTGCCAGAGGAAGTGGTGGAGGCTGGTACAACTGCAACATTTAAAAGGGATTTGGATGGGTATATGAATAGGAGGGGTTTGGAGGGACATGATGACAGGTGGGACCAGATGGGGTTGGGATATCTGGTCGACATGGACGGGTTGGACCGAAGGGTCTGCTTCCATGCTGTACATCTCTATGACTCTATTGCATGTATATGTATCAAATCTCAACTTTCCCATCCCTTGCTCTTAAAGAATGCAATTGATAGGGTGAACCTGGTTACCTGTGATTTCTGAAGGTTACTAAATCAGCTGCTTCACCCTCCCACACTCTCTTCACTGCATTGGTTCCATTTACCGATGGCCACCTTTGATGTGGGTAACCTTGGCTAACTGGTTCGCCACCCTGCTTCACTGACTATCAGTCACAGATGAGCGAAAACTTCCTCCTTTTGGAAAATAAAAGTAATTGTGTCCAAACCTGATGACAGTCCCCATTCCCTCACCTATTGATTCTCTTTTACTCCTTGTTCATGGTCTGACACTGAACCAAACAGCTTACAAGTTTGTCTGATTTGACCCTGAGTTGAGCATTCAACACCTGAGTCCTCTTCATATGAAGATAGGAACAGGAGTAGGCCATTCAACCCCTCAAGCGTATTCTGCCATTCAGTGAAATCATGGCTGATCTGTAGCCTGACTCCATATGCCTGCCTTTAGCCCCATTATCTCTTTGCTGACTGAAAATGCATCTATCTTAGATGTAAGATTCATCACCAGGTCTGATGAGAAATTTCTTCACCCCAGAGAATGGAGAGCGTCTGGAACGCTCTGCCACAGAAAGTGGTCGAGGCCAAAGCATTAAATGTTTTCAAGAAGGAGTTAGTTTTAATTCATAGGACTAAAGGGATCAAAGAGTGTGGGGGAGAATTGGGAGCGGGGGACTGAGTTGGATGATCAGCCATGGTCATGTTGAATGACGGAGCAGGCTTAAAGGGCAGAATGGCCTACTCCTCATATTTTCAATGCCTACTTCCTCTTCCATAACATCCCCATATCTCTACAAGGCTCAGCTCATCTGCACTGACACTTCATGGATGTTGTTCTTGGCTACAGTTTCAACCACTGCAATGCTGCCTTGGCCAACATCTCTCCTCTTCCAGTCTTTAAAGCTAATCTATTCTCAAGCTGACCTGCTCTGATCCTAAACCTCTACAGTTTCTGCTCACTCACTGCTCGCTGTTCTTGTTGATGCAGCAATGGCTCCATCTCAAACAATTCAATTGAAACATTTCACTTTTGTTTTCAAATATCTCGACAGCAGTATCCTTTTAATATCTCCAACCTCCAGTCCTGCAACCAATGTATTCTCCAATTTGTGTTTGGAATGTATAGGCATTTAAAATCCTTTTGCACACCTGTGCACTCTGGTATCTTAAGGATGCTGCCTGAACTGCTGTGCTCTTCCAGCACCACTAATCCAGTATTTGCTTTCCAGCATCTGCAGTCATTGTTTTTACCTCTATCTTAAAAGAGCCAACTGGTGCACGACCTGCGTAAGAACTTGAGTTGCTGCCTGGTATACAACTCAGAAGGTTCATTGCCTACGGGCCTCTGGAAAACTCCTCCAATCATGGTCTCCAATGCATTCCTCAATTTATTTTTATCCTCCAGCATTGGCTGTGTCTTCAAATGCATTCGTCCTTAATTCTGTAATTCCCTCCCCAATTTTTTCTCTCCTGCTGTAAGCTGCTTCTTAAAACCTATTTCATTGTTCAAGCTTTTTGTCACCTATTCAGATATTTCTTTGTGTAAATTGGAGTCAAATTATGTTTTGATAGCACTTTGGGAGGTTTTGCACTTTTGCAAGGAACAGTGTAAATGTAACTTATTGTTTGTTTTTATAGAATGTTCTGCCAGATCATATTTGTGTTTTTTTAGTTGAATATCTTTTTGTTTATTTTCTACAAAGGCTCAGTCTGTCTTTGTGTGATTTATATCTCTAGTTAAATTTACTGTTTGGTTTTAGATCTTTTGTTCTCAGAAGGGTTCTGTTCATCCTTTTGTGTTCCCATCCTGTTTACTGCAATGGTAGATGATGTCTCAATTCCACCTTGTGTTTAAGAATCTGGGGATTCATGTTCCCTGATCTTGGTGGTGTTCTACATCCAATTGCTGCTTTGATTGTGATGTTCCACAGATGCTTGTGTTTATTTCATTGAGTAATGATCATTCATGTCTTGGGTGCTTTGTGGATTAATTGAGCCTGGCTTATGGTACGTTTTGAAGCCAAGAGGCCCATGTCCCCAGTTTGCAGTGCCCAGGGAGAACACTGTCCATTAGTGCGATGTCTGGTGAAGCAGACACACTAATGTGGTGATTATTGTTGAGTTCCACCCGTCTGAAATCATGTAAAATCCCATTGTGGCAATTGCAGAAGGGAATACAGTAAATCCAGTTGTTTCTGTTCTAGAATCAACAAAATTATTTCAGAAGGTGCTGAAATATACTTATTTAAAAAAAACTGGTTCATCAATGTCTTTCGAGGAATTGAACCTGATGTTCCATTTGACTCCAGTACAAATTAACTGATTTAATTTTCAATGACTTTTGAGTACAGGGTTGAGTAGTGAACCCTGCTATATATGTCAGTGTTACCCTTATCCCAGGAGCAAATTCCCAGGGGAGTGAAACCCCAACAGAAATGAAGAAAAGTTCACAGCATCTCTCAAAACAAGCAGGTTTCTCAATGTAGAAATGTTTTGGTGGAAGTCCGTTGTGTATCCACAAAAAGGAGTTTCCAGATGGTGGAGTGTGTTGTGGAACTTTGTAATTCTGGACAATCCTCAACAATCTGTGTCTGTGGTAAAGCTCACAGCTGGGGTATGGTGCCTGGTGCCCGGTGCCAAGGAGCAGTCAGATTTGCAGAGAGTGCAAAACTAGGTGGAAATGCAGGTTGGGAGGGATACAAATGGTTTAGAGGGAGATTGATAGGTTAAGTAAGTGGGCAAAAAATTGTCAAAAATGAGTATAGTGTGGGAAAATGTGAAGTTGTTCAATTGGAAAGAAGAACAAAGTATTATTAAAAAGGAGAGAAACTGCACAAAGCTGCTTCACAGAAGGACTTGGGGGAAATTGTGCACGAAGGTCAAAAAGCTAGCACACGGGGGCAGCAGGTAATCGGGAAGGGCTAATGAAATGTTGGCCCTTACTTCAAGGGGGTTTGGTGTATAAGAGTAGGGAAGTCTTACTGCAACTGTACAAGGTGCTGGGGAGACCACATCTGGAGGATTGTATGGAGTTTTGGTTCCCTTATCTGAGGAAAGATATTGTTTCATTGGAGATGGGTTCATTACAGTGATCTCTGGTGTGGAGGGATTGTCTTATAAGCAAAGGCTAAACAAGTTGGCACTCTCCTCACTGGAGTTCAAAAAAATGAGAGATGATCTCATTGAAACATAGAGGATTCTTTTAAGGGGCTGAGAGGATGTTTGCCCTCACGGGAGAATCTAGGACCAGAGGGCACAGGCTGGGATGAAGAAGAATTTCTTCTCTCAAAAGGTCATGAGTCTTTGGAATTCCTTGGCACAGAGAGCTGTGGAAGCAGAGACCTTGTGTATATTTAGGTCTGAGATAAATTCTTGATCAATGGGAGTGGAGGGTTATGGGCAAAGTGGACGTGAGCAGTGTTGGGGATCAGCCATGATCCTGTTGAATGGTGGCCACAAGAGGGGGGGGAGGGGGGGCCAAAAGGCCTACTCCTGTTGCTATTTCCTTTGGGTCAAGATTAGAGTGGTGCTGGAAAAGCACAGCAGGTCAGGCAGCATCCGAGGAGCAGGAACATCGATGTTTCAGGTATGAGCACTTTATCTGATGAAGAGCTTTTGCCCGAATCATCAATTTTCCTGCTCCTCGGATGCTGCCTGACTTGCTGTGCTTTTCCAGCACCACTCTAATCTTGATTCTAATCCCCAGCATCTGCAGTACCCACCTCCACCTATTTACTATGATAATAATTCAAACTTAAGAATGTGGGAAAAATTGAAGAAACAAAATAATTTCACTTTTGTAGTTTTAGGCGGTTTGTGAGATCGACTGTGAATATTAGCATGATACTGCAGGTGCTGGAAATCTGAAACACCGAATACTGGTGAAACTCCGGTCTGGCAACATCTGTCAAGAGATAAACAGTTAACATTTCAAGTCCGATGTACCTCTTCAGATCAGTTGGAAATATTACTTGAATTGTCCTAAAACAGTGGTTTTAAAACAAAACATTGGGCCCATTTACTTAATAGCGCTGAATACCAACATGTGTAACCTGTGCACTTGGATAATCTTCTAGATCCTCCCATTGTGTTGTTTACTGAAGGTTATACATGCTACAGTGTACAAATATCCCTTTCCATCTGATTGATCATGTTAGATAATGACCAGGTTGCACACCCTCTGCAGTGTCATTGGTCTCCTGTTGAATCCATTCCCTATATATAACATTGCTGCAGCTTTCTCCAAAGAGAGAACGTGACTGTGATTCATCTGAAAATAGTCAGTTCGATCTGAGGGAGGATCATGTTCTAATTACTGTAATCCTGATGTCTGAGCTAAGGTGAGTGTTTCCCTTGCATTGAAAAAGATTTTTCACAACTACCTCAGAATCACCGAAGTGTTAGTGTAGAGGAGGCCATTCAGCCTATCATGTCTGCACTGGCTTTTCAAATGCATATCGTTACTTAGCGCCAATTTCCTCCTTTTCCCCACTCTCTTACATACTATTTCTATCCCCATTACCAAACAGTGCCCCTCTTGAATGTCTGCGTTGAACCTGCCTCCAGGGCAGTGCAGTCCATATTCTGACTACTCACTGAGTGGAAAACGTTTATTTCTCACATTGCCCTTGTTTCCTTTGGCACATCACTTTAAACCTAAGCCTCTCTTGTTCTTGTTCCTTTTTGTAGCAGGAACAGCTCTTTGCTATCTACTTTGTCTAACCCCGTCATTTTTTGGAAACCTCTATCAAACCTCCCCTCAGCTTTCATCCCTCCAAAGAAAACAATCCTAACTACTTTAATCTATCCTTATCACTGATGTTTTTCATTCCTGGCACCATTCATTTCTGCACTCTGTCCAATACATTTAACATCCTTCTTGTAATGTGGCACCCACAACTGTACTCAGTACTCCAGCTGAGGCCTAACAATTGTCTTAAACATAAGTTTACAAACTGCCAAAAGCAGAGCCTCCTAGAACACCAATCATTGGCTTCTCTGTAATCTAATAGGCTTGTAATAGGGTTAAAAAGAAATTCCTTGAGTTGCATCAATCTCTTGGCTACGTTCCCAAGATGCTTTATCAATAATCTGTTGTACTGGAGCCCAGACCTGTGGCAGCATCACTATAGCTGATCACCGACTTCTCCAACAGGAATGTGGATGTTTTCCTATCTTGTGTGTAGTCCCATGGAGTGTTGACACTTAAATAGGACTTTTTAAAGTCCTCAGGATTCCACTGGTCTAAGTGCTTTGTGGTTAGTCTCAGGAACAGTGCTGATTGGGATGCCACAATGGCTCACCTCGCAATGAGATTCTTGCTGATGGTACATTATATACTGGACACATGATGATTTCAGTCTCTGCGGTAAAATTTAGATCATAGACAATATGTATAGGAGTAGGCCATTCAGCCCTTCGAGCCAGCACCACCATTCAGTATGAACATGGTTGACAGTCCACAATCAGTATCCTGTTCCAGCCTTATCCCCATAACCCTTGATTCCACTATCTTTAAGAGCTATATCCATCTCTTTCATGAAAGTATCCAGAGACTTGGCCTTCACTGTCTTCTGGGGCAGAGCATTCCATATATCCACCTCTCTCTAGGTGAAGAATTTCTCCTCAGCTCTGTTCAGAATGGCCTACCCCTTTATTTTTAAACTATGTCCCCTGGTTCTGGACTCACCCATCGGTGGAACCATGCCTCCTGCCTCCAAAGGGTCCAATCCTTTAATAATCTTCTATGTCTCAATCAGATCCCCTCTCATCCTTCTAAACTCAAGTGTGTACAAGCCCAGTCGCTCCAATCTTTCAACATATTAAAGTCCCACCATTCTGGGAATTGACCTCGTGAACCTACGCTGCACTCCCTCAATAGCCAATAGTTTGTACTTATAGTCTCCCAAGTGTTCAACAGAAATGACGTTGGTCACAGATGTTCAATCCTGATTGGATGTACAGTGTAGGAATCCACATATCATGGGAAAAAGAGATGGCTGGATAACCTGAACTTCCTGATGAATGGATTCTTGACTTCCATCAAGATTACACGACAAGTTCTGACTGTCTTTTTTTCTTTCAAAGGAACCAGGTGGCACGTAATGGATTAATCTGAATTAGAAACTCCGTGTTTGGATATCAGGATTCACTTTACATTATGTGCTTTGTAAAAACTACATCTGGTTACCTTATTCAACTGAGGCACAGTCTCCAAACTCTTGCCAAGTAGCTAAGTTCAGATTTTGTACATTATTTCCAATCTTACAGCATTTTGAGAAGGCTGTCATAATAGCAGGGCTATCTAGTTTAGTTTCAGGAAACAGGAAGCCTTTTTGTTGAGTGTCCCTTTCTTATTGATGAACAGTGATGGTTGAGATTGTTTGACTGGTGGAAGAGACCACATTGTTTTCTTTTCTTGGGATTATAAACTGAAAAGGAACTTGGATTGTTTTCACTGAAAACAGGAAAGTCTTTTGTAACTTTAAAAATTAAGTGTAACATATTGTTGAGCTGTCCGATACAATATTGCTGTTGGGAAGCTGAGACTGAACCGCATCAAGAATCTTTTGAGAAAAGGAAATTTTCTCTGGCAACGGTTCTCTAGTTGAACTGCAGAGTGTTTAAAAAGCTATAAGTGCCAAGAGCAGCAGAATGGAAACATCTAGAGCCTGCGGACAGAAAGCATCTCCTCTTTTTCTTCCCCATTCCATGAAGAGAGGAAGATAGGAAACCCCAGAAAGCTGAAAAGACGGAGCGAGCAGAAGACGAGACCAAAGTTCCCATGATCAACCATTACCGCACAGGCTAGAGTGTCTCACCATTGTGAAAATCCAAAGGATTGGAAGAGAAAATGGGATTTTCACCTTGTGATCAGGACTTTTAATCTTTGGAATTTTGTTTACCTTTGTCTGTATTCTTTTACTACCCATTGTCAAGTGTTAAATCACTGGTCCTTTGTCTATCTTAATCATGATTGTGTGTTTGGAGGCCTTTGAAGGGGAATAGTTTAATTTGCTTGAGTTAGAAATCCTTTCTTTTCATTGTTCTTGTTAAAGTTCATTTCTATTGTCACTACTACTGAAGTAACCTAGGTGTGTTTGCTTTTGTCCTGGATAGCAGTCAGTCTGGCAAATTTGGGTCTTTGTGGTTTTAAGATTTTTTTGTACATTTTTAAACATTTTGAGAAGACTTAGAGACGTACAGCATGGATACAGACCATTTGGTCCAACTCGTCCAGGCCGACCAGATATCCCAACCCAATCTAGTCCCACCTGGCCCATATCCCTCCAAACCCTTCTCATTCATATACCCATCCAGATGCCTTTTAAATGTTGCAATTGTACCAGCCTCCACCACTTCCTCTGGCAGCCAATTTCACACGCTCACCACCCTCTGCTTGAAAACATTGCCCCTTAGGTCTCGTTTATATCTTTCCCCTCTCACCCTAAACCTATGCCCTCTAGTTCTGGACTTTGTCTATTTATCCAATCCATACTCCTCATGATTTTGTAAACCTCTATAAGGTCACCCCTCAGCCTCCGACGCTCCAGGGAAAACAGCCCCGGCCTGTTCAGCCTCTCCCTTTGCTCAAATCCTCCAACCCTGGCAACATCCTTGTAGATCTTTTCTGAACCCTTTCAAGTTTCACAACATCTTTCTGATAGGAATGAGACCAGAATTGCACGCAATATTCCAACAGTGGCCTAACCAATGTCCTGTACAGCCGCACCATGACCTCCCAACTCCTGTACTCAATACTCTGACCAATAAAGGAAAGCATACCAAACACCTTCTTCACTATCCTATCTACCTGCGACTCCACTTTCAAGGAGCTATGAACCTGCACTCCAAGGTCTCTTTGTTCAGCAACGCTTCCCAGGACCTTACCATTAAGTGTATAAGTCCTGCTAAGATTTGCTTTCCCAAAATGCAGCACCTCGCATTTATTTAAATTAAACCCATCTGCCACTCCTCAGCCCATCTGATCAAGATCCTGTTGTAATCTGAGGTAACCTTCTTCGCTGTCCACTACACCTCCAATTTTGGTGTCATCTGCAAACTTACTAACTGTACCTCTTATGCTCACATCCAAATCATTTATGTAAATGACAAGAAGTAGAGGGCCCAGCACTGATCCTTGTGGCACTCCACTGGTCACAGGCCTCCAGTCTGAAAACAACCCTCTACTACCACCCCCACCCTCTGTCTTCTACCTTTGAGCCAGTTCTGTATCCAAATGGCTAGTTCTCCCAGTATTCCATGAGATCAGTCTCCCATGGGGAACCTTGGCGAACGCCTTACTGCAGTCCATATAGATCACATCTACTATTCTGCCCTCATCAATCTTCTTTGTTACTTCTTCAACAAAACTCAATCAAGTTTGTGAGACATGATTTCCCACGTACAAACGCCATGTTGACTATCCCTAATCAGTCCTTGCCTCATTCCTGCTGAAGAGCTTATGCCCAAAATATCAATTCTCGTGCTCCTTGGATGATGCCTGACCTGCTGTGCTTTTCCAGCACCACATTCTCAACTCTGGTCTCCAGTATCTGCAGTCCTCACTTTCTCCTATCATTAAGAAGAAAATTCTTTCAGAATGACGATAATCTTGGATTAAATCCTCAAAAAAAACTGCAAGATCATTTTTACTTTCTTAACCTAATCTTCAGCCTGTCCCCATAGCCCTGAAATGTCCCAGTGCAGGCAATGGTTCCATGGAGAATGTTCACCATTCTTTTCCTCATGGGTATTGACTTTGAGTGCCTAACAGTGTCTGACCTTGCCCCATTGCATCGATGCACTTTCCAACCCTCCCCTGCCTAGCTTAAGGTATGATGTGCAGGAGCTGGTGTTGGACTGGGGTGGGTGAAGTTAAAAATCTCACAATGCCAGGTTATAGTCCAACAGGTTTATTTGGAAGCACTAGCTTAAGGTACTACTGAGACTAGTTGTCAATTCGGCCACTGTTCATCTCTCCTGAGCTCACTCAGTACAGAGTACATTACACACTCACAACTGCAGGTGAATTATTTGGCAGCTGATGCTTTTAACCCATTTGTAAATACAATCCTGAGTATATTTGTGTCTTATTTGATTATCCAAGTCCACTTTATAACTAGAAAGCCACAGAAAGTGATTTTTCAGAGGCCTGATGGAAAACGGGAAAGTGAATTTTTAAATTTGCTGAAGGTATTCTGTCAGAACAAGACTGAGAATGAGGGTCTGACTGAGTGGGACGAAGTTAATTGTAGTTAAAGGAAACTCAGTGTAAGAAATAGGAACAGGAGTAACCCATTCCACTACTAGAGTCTGTGCTGCTATTTGATAACAGGATGGTCTCTTACCTTCTGGCACTAGTCCCCTCCCCTCACCATCACCACCCCTATTTACAACCTGTTTAATAATGTATTTTCAATTGAGTATAGTTTGTAAATCGGGACACTCCCCAAAGATCACTGTCCCCATATTTAACATAATTTTAACATAGTTACAGAGTACGTTCATTCTATTTTAAACCCAAAATCGCACTTCCTGTCTAGTTGCTTGCTTGCTTGCTGACTGAAACCACACCCTCCTCACATGCACACCCTCTCACCTCCCTCTGCTGTCTACTCTCCCTCACTCCCCCTCGCCTCCCTACTCTGCCTCTCCCTCACTCCCCTCATGTCCCTGTTCTCCTCTCCCTCACTCCCCCTCACATCCTTCCTCTGCCTTTCCCTCCCTCACCTCCCTATGCTGTCTCTTCTCCCTCACTCCCTCTCACCTCCCTACTCTGCCTCTCCCTCTCACCTCCCTATTCTTCTTCTTCCTCACTCCCCCCTCACCTCCATATGCTGGCTCTCCCTCCCTTGCCTCCCTAGTCTGCCTTCCACTTGCTCTCCCCATTGCTTCCCTTTCTCTAACCCAGGCCTCACCACCACCCCCCCCCTTTCACCCTGTAACACTGTGCTCCCTTTGTGCTAGACTCTCTAGCCTGAGTGAGAAGCATGTCATCTTCTCTAGAGGTCTAAGCATTTTACAATATAGCAGTCAGTGATTTAGTGGTTGTCTTGAGGTCTGATTTGTTTTCTGGAGGTAGATAGTGTTTGCCTCACAGCAATGTTGGGAATATCGCTTCAGTAAAGGGTGAGCTGGTGTCAATGTGAGAAACTATACTCCGACTCCTGTGAACTCTATGGTGTGTATTTCAACTGAAACAGCGAACTAAATAACAGGCATGGATCTAATTGTTTCTCAGCTCTTCAGCATTTAATGATTTATTAAGGGTTTATTTTCTTTAAACGTTTCTCATTCATGAGCACGGTTACGGTTCTTGAGACAACCCATTTAAGGGGAGGGGGGGGGGCCCTTCTGATTATCAGTCCACCTTTTAGTGTGTCCTGGCAAAGACCCTCTGTTTCCAAGGGAGAAGGAAGCCTGCTATTCTCTTGTTGCTGCAACAGAACACCTTGTCAGTCTGCTTTCTGTTACAGCCTGCTGCATTGCAACATCTTCTGCATAATTAAGTTGTAAATTGTTCATGTGTGAACAATGATAAAAGATTGGGAAGAAAATAGCCCCATTGTCTTATTAACCCTGAAAGGAACAATCTGAAAACAATTCCCAGCAAGTGATGTTGGCATGAAACCAACATTAAATAAATCAAAGAACAATATGAAAAACAAAACCCCAATCCTATCTGGAGGAGACCAGTATGCCACACAGTGCCAGTTGTCATCATTTAGAAGTTTATTGATCAGCTATCGAATGAAGAATCCTTTCAATTCAGCCAGATACCAGGTAATTGTAAACTGGGAGCCCATTGCAAGCTATCCTCAAGATAACACTTACTCTCTGGTTCAACCTAAATAGAGTTTATGGAAACTTCTCTGAATCCTGAATCCTTTTTAAGTTTAGTCGGTACATTTACAATGACCTCACTAGGAACGGAGAACAGTGTACTATTAGCCCCAGTCTGATGAAGACTTTTCACTTGCTCTGAAGCACTGACAAAATAAATTCCCAGTTTCTTCCTGGGAATGTTTACTGCTTTTCTTCCTGACTCTGACTTTGAACATCAGCCGATCAATTAACCTACCCAATGTTCTCAAGCATGGACTTCCAATGGACCCTGGAGGATGTTAAAGCATCAGTGCATCTTCCTCATAAAACACAAACCTCAGTCACCGCGGCAGTACATGTCCGTGACTCAAATACTAAGGGAAGCTGCCTTGATTGAGTATAGTCACCTACAAGCACATAACCACAAGTCTAACCTCTCACCAAAGCCTGTCATTTTTGAAAGTCTTTTGCAGCATTTTTTTTTGTAAAGTGGTGATTATGTTTATATCCTCTTATCAAGAATGATTTTCTTTGACAACATAATACAACAATAACATCAGAGGTCTGAAATCTTGGTTTGTTAATAAATAGAAATTGACTCTGTTTTTCCAGAGCCAGAAATTGATTCCTGTATTTTTCTGCTTCATAGAAAAATGTTGGACTGGAGCAAGCAGCTTTATTACCAGAATGCTGCAGGAGAGTATAAATTGGGAATGTTTCAGGGGGAGCACAGAGTGCAGGTCTGTGTGTGCGTGTTCAATACAGATGATTCCCTTGAGGTATTCAGCTGTAATACCTGTTTACTGTGCTCATGATCTACAGTTTAATTTGGGTGATTTAATGCGAAGGCTCCAGAGTACATGAAACTGGATTCACCCACACACCCACAACTAAAATTTGACAAAATTGAGCTTCAGGAAGAATCCTTTCTGTGTGAAGTATGGATGGACTGGAATGGGAGCTGTGTCCTTCTGACCAGTCTCACTGTTAATGAGCTGGGCTGTTCAGTGCCTTTGAGATCCTTTCACAATTCAGTGATCAACTAATTAAAGACACAATGATCAGTTTAATTTTTCATCTGAAGCAGAATGTAGTCGGTCACCATTATTTTGTTTTTCTTTGACCATCACATTGCCTGAGTTACGGGAAAGTGGAAGTAATGGCAGTGGAATCTTGAACAAAGATTTTGATGATTTTATGAAATTCATGCACAATCTTTCCTTAACCATTCTGCTTTGGTCACACCACTCAATGTCTTCTATGTCATTGATATCCTTATTTTTAAAAATGTTAATTTACTCCAAGGTTTTGAATCAGTGTTCTCAATCAAGCTCTGAACCTGCAATTAATGAAGTCATGGCCAGTGTTGAACCCATTGAGGTAGTAAGAACAGAGGAAGTCCTCAACTACATGGCAAGACCTGGACAACAATCCAACTTGGACAGATAGGTAGCAGGTAACATTCACGCCAAATGAGTCCTGGACAAGAATCATCTCCAACAAGAGAGAATTGAATCATTGACCCTTGATGTTCCATGGCATTACCATCACGGAATCCCCACCATCAACATCCTGGGGGTTACCATTGACCAGAAACTTGGCTGGACTAGCCGTATACAATAACACAGTGGCTACAAGATCAGGTCAGAGGCTAAGAATCTTGCTGCAAGTAACTCACCTCCTGACTCCCCAAAGCCTGTCCACCATCTACCATTTGGAGGGTGATGGAATATTCCCCACTTGCTAGGATGGGTGCAGCTCCAACAACACTCAAGAAGCTTGACATCATCCAGGATAAAGCAGTCTGCTTGATTGGCATCACACGTACCACCTTCAACATTCAGATCCTCAACACATTCAGTTGTACCAGTGTGCACCACCTCCAGTTTGTTTGATTTTTTTTGGTATCATGTACCAAATACAATGAAAAGTGTTTTGCATGCTGTACAGATCGTATCATACAAAGTACATCAGGGTAGCAGAACAGTGTACAGGATACGGTGTTACAGCCACTGAGAAGGTACAGAGAGCGCGAGAGATCAGAATAAACCTTTGAGAGGTTTGTTCAAAACAAAACAGCAGGGAAGAAGCTGTTCTTGAATCTGTTCTTAAGTGTATACAAGCCTTTATATCTTCTATCTGATGGAAGAGAGCATAGACAGGGTACAAAAGGTCTTTGATTATATTGGTTGCTTTCCCAAGTCAGCAGGAAGTATAGATGGAGTCATTGGAAGCAAGGCTGGTTAGTGTGATGGACTGGGCTGTGTTCATTCTGGATTAGTGGTGCTGGAAGAGCACAGCAGTTCAGACAGCATCCAAGTAGCTTCGAAATCGACGTTTCGGGCAAAAGCCCTTCATCAGGAATAAAGGCAGTGGGCTGTGTTCATGACTGTCTGTAGTTTCTCACAGTTTTGGGAAGAGCATTTACCAAAACATGCTGTGATGCATCCAGATAGGATGCTTTCCATGGTGCGTCAAGAAAAATAAATGAGTCATTGTGGACAGGCTGAATTTCCTTAGCCACCTGAGGAAGTAGAGATGTTGTTGTGCTTTCTTGACTGCCTCATCGACATGTGTGGACCAGGACAGATTGTTGGTGATCATCACTCCCAGGAACCTGACAGTCACAACCAACTCCCCCTCAGTCCCATTGAGGCAGACAGGGACGTGCCCTCTACTCCATTTTCTGATGTCAGCTCCTTCATTTTGCTGACATTGATTGGTGTCTTTGCACCATGCCACTAAGCACTAATCTCTTTATCACCGCTTTCTCTCCCCCCCCCCCCCCCACCACCACACCCATGTCATGTGAGTGTGTAGGTGTCAGACACAGTAAAAGACACAAGTGTACAAATCTTTATTCATTTTCCAACAGCACGAAAAGAAATACCCAAGTGGCCAGTGATAAGTTGTGCCCTTCACATCAAAGGGCAATGCTGTGTGAACTAATCTCTTTATTCTGTCCCATCGTTTTTTGAGATCCGACCTACAATGTTGACGACATCAGCAAACTTGTAAATGCAGTTGGGGTGGAATTTGACGCCACAGTCATGAATGTGTAGGGAGTATAGTAAGGGGTTGAGGACGCAGCCTTCCCGGGGCACCAGTGTTGAGGATTATGGTGGAAGAGGTCTCGTCTATCCTTTCTGATTGTGACCTATAGGTCAGGAAGTTGATGATCAAGTTACAGAGGAGGGAGCTGAGACCTAGGCATCAAGAGTTTAGAGATGAGTTTTTTTTCACAAGATGCAGGGCGATAACTCACCAGGCTTCTTTCAATAGCGCCTTCCAAATGCGTGACTTCCAGTGCCTGGAAGGGCACAGACATGCTTCCAAACTGGATACTGTCCTGGCCTGAAGCTATGTCACTGTTCCTTCCTTGGTGCTGGTTAAAGATCCAGGACCATCTACACCACATGGATTGCAACTCAGCAACATCTCCCTGGGAACAGTTAGGGATACTCACATCCCCGAAACAAATGGAAAAGTAACAACCAGGAGAATTGATTCGAAAACAATATGCATACTGATCAACAGTAAATAACATGGTGGGCCAATATATTAAAAACACAAAAGGTACAAATCTGTCACTGTAGGGCTGTGGTTATTGTAGTGGGGCAGATTCTAATCTCAGTGACTGCAGAGCTGGTGTATATTAATACTTCTATACTTTTAAGAATTCTCAGCATTTCAGAGAAAGCAAGGATTACATTCGCAGAACTGCAGGTGAGCGTGACTATTAACAGAACTGCACGTGTACAGATCTATCATACCTTGTCCGAATCCCTATAAACTAATTTCAGACTGTAAAATTAGCCCAGCTTGCACAGTCTATCCATGTAACTTCTGAAAAATTGCTATTTTACTCAGTAATTGGTTTAATACGTTTAGGAATTCAGGCCCAGCACTCAGAGGTATTCCTACTGTGCACTGTTATAAGGGAACTCTTGGCATGAAAAATAATGAATAATTACCTGGAAACATGGAGAAAACAGCCGCACAGCTCCAAGAATAGATTAATTTTGTCTTGTGAGCATACATTGTTGATCTGAGTATTTCATTACTGGACTCCAAGGCAGGCTGAGGGCTAATTAATGTGATATACCTCCAGGGGCTTGTTGCATATAAACACAAAGGTTGATTTTCATAGCGTAACCCTGATTTGTCTACAATGTAGCTTTTGGATCAGGCAGTAATCTACTTGGAATCACTTAGATCTTTCTAACGAAATCACAAACCTGTCACAGGCAGCAGCTGTGGATAATGTATGCACAATTTAAAATGTTAAAAAGGACAAGATTCACACTACACACGATCTGCTTTGGTTTCGCGTCCTAGTTGCTGCACCTCTGTGTATTCACAGCAACAGGGAATCTTGGTAAAAGTTGATCAGATATGTTAAACAAACATAACCGTGTAGAGTGATTGTAATCGTGTTGAATAATGAATTGTAATAGTCCATCATTATATAATTAGTTGTAATCAGTATTCAGTGATTAATAATCTGCTGCTGAAATGATTCAGAGTGCTGTAAATAACATGGTAATCAATAGGAGAAAAGTCCTTTTGTGTTTGTGGTCATTTGGATTTTTCAGGATGGTTGAAAGGGAATGTGGAGCAATGTTGCTGGAACCTGTTCAAATCATCAGTTGTTTAATTCACCAGATATATGTGCTTGCCATAGAAATGGATGTTAATGCCCAGGCTTGTATATTGGGCAGCAGCTGTAGTGGCATTTGAACAAAATGGTTTCAGGCTCATTGCTGAATTGGAAATAATTGCACACTTGTTGTCTATCTGACTGCTGCCTGTCGTCACGGCAATGGCTGAACCATACAGTTAACATGTTGGACTGTGTGTGCTCCTACTCATGGCTCTCCCTCAAACTGGTTGTGAAGCGCCATGGATCATATTTTGTAAGATGCTTGTCTGAAGATGGTGTTATGAGAACCAGCTATGGTCACTGCTGGGCAACTCAGACAGTAATACAGCTTGATAGTTTCTTTTTGTTTTTTGTAACAAGGTATACTGAAATACAGGCACACAGTGCTGCAGATTTTGGTTTAATTGTGCAAAGAATTGATAAAATAGAATAAAGTAAATTATTTAAATCTGAAACAATTTGAATGATTTTGAAACGCAGACAACATCAAATCCCATCTATGCTGGCACCGTTATGTTACAGAACTCCGACACCAGAGAGACTTCACTCCTCTATGAGAGCTGTCAGTTTAATTTAAGTATTTCTTCCAATTCTCAATCTTGAGAGTCTGGTAGCCCTTTCCTTGATTAGTCACTTAACTGATTATAGACTTTCTCCGTTTCAAAACACTCTTCAGGATTCAAGACAAACACTTCCACTCTGAAGCTTTCTAACTAAAATTGTTACACTGTGTAATGTTCTCCTAGCTTTTCTGAATAACTTTCTCTAGGAGAAACTGCTTGATAGATCTAACTTCAACCAATATTTCTGCAAACCAAAAATAACAGCTTTCTAATCTATGGGCTCTTACCCAAACACAGCAAGAATCCTGATCCTTCTAAACTGAAAATAAGGTAATATTCCTCAAACATTTTTTTTGCCTTAAAACTCTCCCATCACAACCCAATTTACATCACCACCCCAAGAACTCCTTCACTCACACATGCTTAAACAGGGGCTAAGTGTTGCCATGGTGATATTGTCACTGACCAGAACCTGGATTTGAATCCTGCTATCACAGGTAGTGGAACTTGAACCTAATAAAAGTCTGTATTGAGAGTCTAATGATGACCATGTCAATTGTTGCTTTTCTTTTTAAAAAAAATGTAATTCACTAATGACCTTTAGTGAAGGAAATCTTCCATTCTTAACCAGTTCGGCCTACAGCAATAAGCTGACTATCAATAAAAATCCTAGCCGGTGATGTCTATGTCCTTTGAAAGAATGGGAGATAAAAAGGCTCCTGAAATACTTACAAGTTAGTCTTTAAATCCCCTTTTTTTTATTGTTAAATTCTCTTGTGGGACATGAGTCACCCTCCAATAATGAAATTAAAATGTGTGTGTGTGTGTGTGTATTTTTATCTATAATATAATTTTCCGTTGCAAGTAGCTTGATGGGTGACACTGTCGCTTCGTCCCTGTGAAGATACGATGTTCAAATCCCATCCTCGGAATAGGACTGCATTATGCAGGCTGAGATATCCGAGCAGTATCTAAAGGAATGTACCACTCTCTGAGAAGCTAGCCTTTGTCTGAACCAGCTGTCAGCCAGTACAAGTAGACACAAAAGATACCATGACACTTTTGAAGAGGAACAACTGGGTTTTCCCAGTGTCTTCGCCAATGTTTGTTCTTCAACATATTGTCTAGCTATCACCATTGTTAACAGCTAACCCGAGAATGCAACTTTTTTAAAAAAAGGGTTTTGTGATTTACACATGAAAGAAGTGAAACTATCACTGTATTCTAACAGATGAAAGTCTTAACAGACAATCAATTTTTCAATGTATAATTTCAGTCACATCACACTGTAAGTTTTTGCTATAAATTCTGTGTTACGATCGAGCCTTCCACTATCACCTGATGAAGGAGCATCGCTCCGAAAGCTAGTGTGTCCAATTAAACCTGTTGGACTATAACCTGGTGTTGTGTGATTTTTAACTTTCTTCAACCAACACCACCAAAAAACAGGATACTTGAACCTATGATTTCTATTGATGAGATTTGATTGGTTAAAGCTAGTTGCAAAGTGAAATCGGCTGGGAAGTACTCTGGGCATCGCAGGAATGTAAAAGGTGCTAAACCAGATACAAGTTCGTTCTTTTAAATTGCTACAATATTTTGAGTGACTGTATGCATGTGATATCTTTGATTAGATAATTGACCAGTTTGTAATAAGATCACATTGTTGTAGTTTTTCAGGCCCAGACGGTGATTGTGGACGACAGTGTGTCTGGATTTATTGGAACCAATGTGACTTTGAGCTGCACCTTCACAAACAACAATCCCAACATCAAAATCACTCAAGTCACATGGCAAAAGGCAACCAATGGGTCGAAGCAAAATATTGCTATTTTTCATCCAACTATGGGGGTCTCAGTCTTGCCTCCCCACAAAGGCAGGGTGTCTTTTAAGAAGCCATCACTGGATGATGCAACAATCCAGTTGTTCAACTTAGAGCTGTCAGACGAAGGTGTCTACATCTGTGAGTTTGCAACCTTTCCGACGGGAAATCGAGAGAGCCAGGTTAATCTCACAGTTTTTGGTAAGTGTTTATTTAAATCAGATACTCTATAAATAATGTTCTATCTGGTGTTTACAGTGTGTGGGGGGAACTGCCCTTAGAAATCCTGAACTCTTAACTAATAATCCAGGCATTGAGTTGACGTCTTATGTGTTTATTGGAGCTATTTGAATTCAGTTTATGAAAGAAAGTCTGGAATAAAAATCAGTAAAACTGAGCACAAGACTCGTTTGATGTAAAAGCCAAATAAGAAAACCCATGGGCCTCCTTAACAGGTCCACGTGGTTCCAGTTCTGCACCCATATGGTTACTCCCTAACATGCCTGTGTTGCAAAAATTGCGTTTTTCCTTGTAATGGAGAGTTAAGTGAACACTGAGTCCCACCCTCTCAACAATATCAGTTCAAGCAAAATACTGAAGTACTTGCTCTGACTGCAACATGAAAGTGTCCTCACATCCCCCAAATCATGTTGTTGGCCTACAGTGCAACTTCCACACAGCATCCACAAACATATGTCTTTATCAACGCAAGGATGTATTACTGGGATTTGCTTTGTATGTTGAGCACAGAAACATGGTTTGGCCAACACCATTCATACCAGTGCTTATGCTGCACTTGAGTTTCTCACATCCCTCTTCATCAGACCTCAGGCTGCACCCAGGAAGACCCAGTAAACAGTAAAGAAATAAGGAGTAAATCATCTGTTTTGTAATGTCGATTGAGGGGTCAATACATTTTCCCTGGTCCTCTTTGAAATAGTGCAATAGAATCTTTGGCCTTTGAAGGCCATAAGTTGTCCAAATCCACAAGAAAGGCCTCCGCTTAACATCTCATCTGTAAGGGGGCCTCACAATGTGATCAGAACTACACTGAAGTGTCTGTTTTGATTGCTGTGCTCAACTCCTAGACTAAGACTTCAATCCTCAACTTCAGCTTCCAAGCTCAGACCTACATAGCCAGGACAGACACTGGGAGAATGCTTCAGAAAGGTTCAGTGTCATTTCAACAATCATTGTAAATTTTAGTTGTAATTATTTAGCACATCTCTAAAGATCAATACACACACTCAGCTAGACCATCAGCGTGCATGTCCTTGACAGTTACTCGTTAATATCAATGTTTCAATTCACTTTGGCCATTTACATTTGTCAGCAACTCCCACAATGATGTGACACATGGTTATTAGATAGTTACGGGTGTGATAACTAGCAGCATGTTTCGGTTTCATTGGAAAGATTGCCTGAAAGGCAAAAGTTCTTATGAAAGGGTCATCCCAACTTTCCCCCATCTCCATGGCTGCTGTCTAATCTGCAAAATGTTCATAGTATTTTGCAACAATTATAGATGATACTATCCTGGATTATTGCAGTGTGAGAGATTCTGGAACTGTCAATAATTGCTGCCTTATTTGGTGTTAATTGGCTTCAGTTAAATATTGAATATTTTTCAAATACTTAATTTTTGATAAAATCTAACCAACAGTAAATTATATTTCTCCTCAGTGCTCAGGCTCTGTATTTATTCAGAGTCACTTAACTCAGGTCAGATCATTGTACACAGCTCATTACTAAATCTAATTTTCATGAACAACATCTCAGGTCATAATAAGGAGTCTGAAATGATCATATTTGGTGAAGGTAAGCTAGAAAGGAGCTCAGGCCAGCTGTTGGAACATGAATTTATTAGTGACTGTTTATCCAATCAGCAATTCGGGAACCCAAAGAACGGCAAGAATATGGAACTGGTTCAGTTGGTCAGATGGTGTAAACATATTTAACGGCAGGTTAGAAGAAATACACGAGGAAGGAATGGAAGGAATAGAATAGAAGGATCTGAAAAATTCTCCCAGTGTCTGTCCTGGCTATGTAGGTCTGAGCTTGGAAGCTGAAGTTGAGGATTGAAGTCTTAGTCTAGGAGTTGAGCACAGCAATCAAAACAGACACTTCAGTGTAGTTCTGATCACATTGTGAGGCCCCCTTACAGATGAGATGTTAAGCTGAGGCCTTTCTTGTGGATTTGGACAACTTATGGCCTTCAAAGGCCAAAGATTCTATTGCACTATTTCAAAGCGGAGCAGGAAAAATGTATTGACCTCTCAATCGACATTACAAAACAGATGATTTACTCCTTATTTCTTTACTGTTTACTGGGTCTTCCTGAGTGCAGACTGCTTGTTATTTTCTACAGGTAGCTACACTATTCGCTGTAAATTATTATGGGTAAGTGCTTTATGAGTGCAGGTCTTTCTTTTATAACATTGAACTAACTGCACAAAGGCTGGTATCACTTCACCAAGTTGACTGTTATTTATTTGTGCACAGTACAGCCGTTGTAGCCAGCCAGCTTGCAGTCCCTGAACTGTCCCTTAACAGTCCCCTTTTTCCTGATTGGACCAGATTAACAACCTTGTAGTCAGTGAGGTCCGCCTGCTTCTAATCACTGTAAATACAGGCGAGAAATGCTGTATCCGAATTCCTGGTATACAACAGTTTTAATCAATTGAACAGCTGTGTAATCCTGCCATTAGATGATTGTCTCTGCATCTCACTTTCTCACACGGTTGTAACCTTGTTCTGGAGCTGCCACCTCCAGGCTTGGATGACCATTGAAAATGTGGCTGTTGGAAGATGTTCTTTTAGAGGGGAATTTCCTCCTTCAGCAGTAGATTCTCCACCAGCACAACATTCAAGACATGCAGTGATTTGTGCTAGAATATCCGCACTGTGTAACAGTGCAGCTCCAGTCATGTTGTGCTTCACTCAACACCATTAGAGTTGATTCTTAGAATGGATGCCAAATCTAGTCCCGTGGATGAATGTGGCTGGGAATCTAGTCCTGTGGATGAATATGGTTGAGAATGTAGTCCCGTGGATGAATGTGGCTGGAAATCTAGTCCTGTGGATGAATGTGGCTGGGAAGATTAATCTCTACGCCATTGCTTCCTCCAAAATACCTGAAACCCGTGCTTCATTAACCTATGTATCTTCATTTCCGATTTCTTGGTCAATGTACAATCTGAGCCTCTCTTCCATCAACATTGCTTTTCTGGTGACAAATGCTGCAAAATGAGATGACATCATTAATGTTGCCTCTTTTTATATTGTGATTGATTGTGCTGTACTTGAATGTCAGTTCAGATTACGGCTGATGGTTTATGTCTCTCTCCATCTGGCAGCTCTGCTTCGTTGTTTGTATGTCTCTTTCACTGTCCCTGTGTGTGTGTGTGTTGCTCTGTGTTTAATTGCTGTGCATTTTAATGTCTCTCCCTTTCTTATTCTCAGTGTTTTTTTTGCGTGTTCCACCTCCCTTCTCATAGAATAAAGAATAGTACTGCAAAGGAACAGGCTCCCCAGCCTTCAGTGTTTGTGCTGACCGTGATGCTATTCTAAACTCATACTGTCTGCCTGCACACAGTCCGTATCCCGCTATTCCCTGCCTGTTCATATGTCTGGCTAAATACCTCTTAAACATTTTAAATGTGTGTTTGACTTTACTCAATCATGGGGTTTCTAGATGACTAGTCCACTATGTCAGTGCCTCTGTGTTGCTCTCTCCATGTGTGAATTGACTGCTCTCACCATTTTCTTCACTGACTTTCCCTCCAGTTCCCTTCTCTGTCTTAATATCTCCTCCCTCCCACCCCCCCCAACCTGTGCTGATGTCTCTCTCATCCCCTCAGCCCTCCCCAGTTCCTTCGTTTCTCCACCTCTTCTCTCTGCCCCTCCTCACTCGCTCTGTCTTTCCAACACGAAAATGATTTATTTGTGCTTTTTAAATATTGCGCTTGTTGAGATTAGATTAGTTGCATTGTTTATATGACACTAATAACAGCTGTAGGGAACATGTAAATGTAAATTATAATGTTAGGTTTCTATTCCCTCTCTTCAGAGTGTGTTATTATTACCTTGGCAGTTTCAACTATAGCTATGCACATTTCTTGATCAATTTGCACTGGCTCTGGTGCAATTTATAAATTGATGGTAAAAGGTGGGTGACTTTTAATGTTTCCAGTCAAAGTTGTTAACTGGTAATGACAGAGGATCCTAAGCCAACCCAAAAAACAAGTTCTGTTCAGAATTAACCTGCATTGACCAATTTATACAGAGCAGCATCATGTACGTTGTATGTAAGCTACACCGTGTTATGCATTCAGATTCATGAAGTCCTCCAGTCCTCACCTTATCCAGGTCAGCAAATGACTTTGTTTGTTTGTTTCTTTGTTTCTCTCTCACTAAACTCAATAGGGAAAGCACAAAAAATAGGCCACTTGAATCAATATTTTGTCAGTGAATGATGGAGCTGGGAAAGGTTCCTGTGTCTGAGTGATACAGTGAGAGAGTCCAGAGGATTGTGTGTGTGTGTGTGGGCAGTAATTCAGTGAAGACTGCCTTCAATTTGTAGCGTTACGAATAAAAGAAAACCTTGTGTTTTGAATAGTACATTTCACAGCCACCACCTTAGAGCCAATGAAGTACTTTTGCAGTCTAATTTCTGTTGGAATATAGGAAATGCAGGAGTCAATCTGAGTTCAGTAAGATCCCACACAAACCATTGTGATAATCTTCACCTAATCCTATTTCTGCAATGCTGTTTGAGAGATGAACAACACCAGCAAGGATTACCCTGCTCTTCCTCAAGATGGCCGTGCTATTTTTTATATTCATCCACTGAGGCAGTTTGGGGCTTTAGTTTGAGGTCTCATCTGAAAGATAGTATCTCTGACAGTATGACAGTCCCTCAGTATTGCATTGGAGTGTTCACATTAACTGTTCTGTCCAGACCCTGAAGTGGGACTTAACCCAGACAAGACTGCTACCCACCAAGCTCTGACTGATACTTACACTTGTTTGACATGGAGGGGGAGGAGGGTTGTCTCAGATCATCACCTGAATTGGCTTTGCAAATCCTGTCCATTGGTAATCTATCCCTACAGTTCGTTGGATGTTTTGTGGACAGATGGTCTGTCTCTATGCTGTAAATTCTATTGTGTTTAAAAGTCATCTGTATAACTGTAGCTGCCAAATGAGAGAAAGCAGCTGTCTGTATCGGTCCCTGATTGAGGCCTTGTACTATAAAACAGCATCTGACATCAACCAAAATAAGGACAGTCAGGCACTTGGTTGGAGCACGGCAGCAAATCATCTCCGCAGTGTAGCTAAGAACAAAACACAGATAATCCACGGAAGAGTGCATCCTGACATTCGTTCACAGTCAGAGGATGGAAACACATTTAGTCTTTCATTAGGAAACTGGTGGCCATAAATCATTTGTTTTGCATGACAATGAGATGGGGCGGGTTGGGTTTGGGCCTCTTGGCTTCTCAGCTCCTCATTTGTGCTGTGCATGCAGATCAGTCCTTGGAGATTATTTCAAAGAATTTAAACAGAAAAATGCAAAGACATGCTTCCTGCTCCAATTGTGATCCTGTTAATAGAATCTAGTCATAAGTCTGTCTCCCCCATTTCTTTCTGAAATCTACACGGGAGAATTGCTGCCCTTTCTTATTTATCTCAGGAATGTGAGTATTACACTCGAGGCCATTATTTATTTCCTTTGAGAAGCTGTTTTCTTAATGTTGTGGCAGCATAGTTTATCTTCAGTTGACAATGCAGCTTATTGAGACACCTCCATCTAGACATTTAGCCTCACTCCATCTGAATCATCAAAAACCAGTGTGCCCTTGGTGGGAGTTTGGCCTGTGCTGAAATGCAAATACAGGATTTAATGCCCAAGCCCAGTCTGTTGGATTAGATTGTTTCAATAATATGTGGGCCCTGAATTCCTGACTGATTACTCCGAATGGGATTGTTCCAGGTCTCAACCAGTGAGATATTATTTTAAAATCTTTTTGCCTGAATGTGGATCTGCTACTGCAGATCCCAGATTCAGAAACTGGGAACCACTGATGGTCACCTTTTCAGCTCAGTCTATCTGCCCAACGTTACCCCCAGCCAGTCAACTCACTTCAAGTCTCTCGCTCTGTCACTCCACTCTACTTTGTTAATTCACTCATGGAGCATGGGCACTGCTGACTCAGCCAGCGTTTATTGCCCATCCCTAGTTGTCCCTTGAGAAGGTGGGGGTGAGCTGCCTTCTTGAACTGCTGCAATCCATGTGCTGTAGGTAGACCCACAATGCCTAGATTTTGACCCAGCGACACTGAAGGAATGGCAATGTATTTCCAAGTCAAGATGGTGAATGGTTTGGAGCGGAACCTCCTGGTAGTAGTGTTCCTATGTATCTGCTGCCCATGTCCTTCTGGTTGGAAGTGGTCATGGGTTTGAAGTGCTGACTAAGGATCTTTGGTGAATTTCTGCAGTGCATCTTGTAGGTAATACACACTGCTGTCACTGAGCATCAGCGGTGGAGGGAGTGGATGTGGTGCCAGTCAAGCAGGCTGCTTTGTCCCGGATGATGGCAACTTTCTTGAGTGTTGTTGGAGCTGCACCCATCCAGGCAAGTCGAAGGAATTCCATCACATCCTTGACTATTGCCTTGTAGACGGTGGACACTGGGGAGTCAGGAGGTGAGCTCTTGCTGCAGGATTCCCAAACTCTGGCCTGACCTTGTAGCCACAACATTTAAGTCCAGTTGAGCTTCTATCCAATCTTAACCCCCAGGATGTTGATAGTGGGGGATTCAACAATGGTAGTACCATCTAATGCCAAGGAACCATATAGATTCCCTTTTGTTGGAAGTGGAATTTGCCTGGCATTTGTGTGACAGTGAATGTACCCGACAACGTAACCAGCCCAAACCAAGATATTGTCCAGGTCTTACTTCATTTGGACATGGACTGCGTCAGTATGTGAGGAGTCACGATTGGGGCTGAACATTGTTCAGTCCACTTTTGACCTTATCGGTGGGATGGTCATGGATGAAGCAGTTAAAGATGATTATGCCGAGGACACTGCAGTGATAGCGTCCCCTTCTCTGGGCCAGGAGGCCTGGAGTCCAGCCTCAACAGCTCCAAACATATGTAGTCACAAAGTCTGAACAGGTTGATTAGGAACTCCTGCAGTGATGTCCTATCATTGAGATGAATGCTCTCCAATAGCCACGACATCTTCCTCTGTCAGGAATGACTCCAAACAATTTTCCTCTGATTCCCATTAGAGTCATAGAGATGTACAGCTCGGAAACAGACCCTTCGGTCCAACTCGTCCATGCCGATCAGATATCCTAACCCAATCTAGTCCCACCTATCAGCATCTGGCCCATATCCCTCCACACCCTTCCTATTCTTATACCCATCCAGATGCCTCTTAAATATTGTAATTATACCAGCCTCCACCACTTCCTCTAGCAGCTCATTCCATACACGTACCACCTTCTGCGTGAAAAAGTTGCCCCTTAGGTCTCTTTTATATCTTTCCCCTCTCACCCTAAATCTATGCCCTCTATTTCTGGACTCACCGACCCCAGGGAAAAGATTTTGTCTATTTACCCTATCCATGCCCCTCATGATTTTACAAACCTCTATAAGATCACCCCTCAGTCTCCGACGCTCCAGGGAAAACAGCCCCAGCCTGTTCAACCTCTCCCTCGAGCTCAAATCCTCCAACCCCTTGTAAATCTTTTCTGAACCCTTTCAAGTTTCACAACATCTTTCCAATAGGAAGGACACCAGAATTGCATACAATATTCCTGATTTGGAGATGCCAGTGTTGGACTGGGGTGTACAAAGTTATAAATCACTAAAAAAACCGGTTTATAGTCAAATAAGTTTATTTGGAAGTACCAGCTTACTGAGCGCTGCTCCTTCATCAGGTGGCTGTAGCACCAAGTGCTTCCAATTAAACCTGTTGGACTATAACCTGGTGTTGTATGATTTTTAATGCAATATTCCAACAGTGGCCTAACCAATGTCCTGTACAGCTGCAACATGACCTCCCAACTCCTGTACTCAATACTCTGACCAATAAAGGAAAGCATACCAAACACCTTTACTATCCTATCTACCTGCGATTCCACTTTCAAAGAGCTATGAATCTGCACTCCAAGGTCTCTTTCTTCAGCAACACTCCCCAGGACCTTACCACTAAGTGTATAGGTCCTGCTAAGATTTGCTTTCCCAAAATGCAGTACCTCACATTTATCTAAATTAAGCTCCTTCTCCCATTTCTCAGCCCATTAGCCCATCTCGTCAAGATCCTGTTGTAATCTGAGATGACCTTCTTCGCTGTCCACTACACCTCCAAATTTGGTGTCATCTACAAACGTACTAATTATACTCTTATGCTCGCATCCAAATCATTTATATAAATGATGAAAAGTAGTGGACCCAGCACCGATCCTTGTGGCACTCCACTGGTCACAGGCCTCCAGTCTGAAAAACAACCCTCCACCACCACCCTCTCTCTTCTACCTTTGAGCCAGTTCTGTATCCAAATGGCTAGTTCTCCCTGTATTCCATGAGATCTAACCTTGCTAAACAGTCTCCCATGGGGAACCTTGTCGAACGCCTTACTGAAGACCGTATAGATCACGTCCACTGCTCTGCCCTCATCAATCTTATTACTTCTTCAAAAAACTCAATCAAGTTTGTGAGACATGATTTCCCACGCACAAAGCCATGTTGACTATCCCTAATCAGTCCTTTCCTTTCCAAAGACATGTACATCCTGTCTCTCAGGAGTCCCTCCAACTTGCCCACCACCGAGGTCAGGCTCACTGGTCTATATTTCCCTGGCTTGTCCTTACCGCCCTTCTTAAACAGTGGCACCACGTTATCCAACCTTCAGTCTTCCGGCACCTCACCTGTGACAATCGATGATAGAAATATCTCAGTAAGAGGACCAGCAATCACATCCCTAGATTCCCACAGAGTTCTAGCATACACCTGGTCAGCTCCTGGGGATTTATCCACCTTTACCCGTTTCAAGACATCCAGCACTTCCTCCTGTATAATATGGCCATTTTTCAAGATGTCACCATATATTTCCCTACATTCTATTATCATCCATGTCCTTTTCCACAGTAAAAACTGATGCAAAATATTCGTTTAGTACCTCCCCCATCTCTTGTGGCTCCATACAAAGGCTTCCTTGCTGATCTTTGAGGGGCCCTATTCTCTCCCCAGTTACCCTTTTGTCCTTAATGAGTTTGTAAAAACCCTTTGGATTCTCCTTAACTCTACTTGCCAAAGCTATCTCATTTCCCCTTTTTGCCCTCCTGATTTCTCTCTTAAGTATACTCCTACTACCTTTCTACTCTTCTAAGGATTCACTCGATCTATCCTGTCTATGCCTGGCAATGATCACAGCTGCCGCACATTTACCTTAGCCTTGGAGAGGGAAAGGCGCAGTTACCGAGGGAAGGTATTTAATCGGGGAAAAGGAAATTAAGATGCTATCAGACAGGATTTGGGAAGTACAGACTGGGAGCAATTCTTCCACAGAAAGGGCACAGCAGACACGTGGAGACTGTTTAAGGAGCAGTTGTTGCGAGTGATGCACAAATTTGTTCCTCTGAGACAGGCAAGATGGGGTAAGATTAAGGAACCTTGGATGATGAGCGGCACGGTGGCACAGTGGTTAGCACTGCTGCCTCACAGCGCCAGAGATCCGGGTTCAATTCCCGCCTCAGGCGACTAACTGTGTGGAGTTTGCACATTCTCCCCGTGTCTGCGTGGGTTTCCTCCGGGTGTTGCGGTTTCCTCCCACAGTCCAAAAAGATGTGCAGGTCAGGTGAATTGGCCATGCTAAATTGCCCGTAGTGTTAGGTAAAGGGTAAATGTAGTGGTATGGGTGGGTTGCGCTTAGGCGGGGCGGTGTGGACTTGTTGGGCCGAAGGGCCTGTTTCCACACTGTAAGTAATCTAATCTAATCTAATCTAATCTAATGAGGACAGAGGAACTTCTCGTCAAAAGGAAGAAGGCAACTTACGTAAGGTGGAGGAAGCAAGGATCTAGCACAGCTTTAGAGGATTATAGGCTTGCTAGAGAGGAGCCAGGAGGGGGCACAAAAAAGGCTTGGCAAGAAAGATTAGGGAGAACCCAAAGGCATTTTATTCATACGCGAGGAATAAGAGAATGATTAGGGAGAAGATAGGGTTGATCAGGGATAGTGTAGGGAACTTGTGTGTGGAGTCTGAGCAGATATGGGAAGCCCTAAATGAGGTTTTGCTTCAGTTTTCGCTAAGGAAAGGGAGGTTGTTGTGAATGAAAACTTTGAGGAGCTGGGATACAGTCCTGACCAGATCAAGATTGATGAAGTTGATGTGCTGGAAACTTTGGAAAACATTAAGATTGATAAGTCCCCAGGGCCAGACCAGATTTATCCTAGGCTGCTCCGGGAAGTGAGAAAGGAGGTTGCTAAGCTACTGGCGAGGATATTTGCCTCCTCACTCTCCACGGGAGTCGTACCAGAGGATTGGAAAGAGGTGAATGTTGTTCCTCATTTCAAGAAGGGCAATAGGGAAATCACTGGCAATCACAGACCAGTCAGTCTTACGTCTGTGGTCAGCAAAGTTTTGGAAAGAATTCTGAGGGATAGGATTTATGACTATTTGGCAAAGCATAGTGTGATTAAAGGCAGTCAGCATGGCTTTGTGAGGGGCAGGTCATGCCTCACAAATCTTATTGAGTTCTTTGAGGAGGTGACAAGACAGGTCGACGAAGGTCGAGCAGTGGATATGGTGTATATGGACTTCAGAGCTGAAAATGTGTTGCTGGAAAAGCGTAGCAGGTCAGGCAGCATCCAAGGAGCAGGAGAATCGACGTTTCAGGCATGAGCCCTTCTTCAGCCCTTCTTCGGCTCATGCCCGAAACGTCGAATCTCCTGCTCCTTGGATGCTGCCTGACCTGCTACGCTTTTCCAGCAACACATTTTCAGCTCTGACCTCCAGCATCTGCAGTCCTCACTTTCTCCTATATGGACTTCAACAAGGCATTTGATAAGGTTCCTTCTGGTAGGCTCATTCATAAAGTCAGGAAGTATAGAGTACAGGGAGATTTGGCTATCTGGATTCCGAATTGGCTGGCTGACATAAGGCAGAGAATGGCTGTAGATGGAAAGTATTCTGCCTGGAGGTCAGTGTTGAGTGGGGTCCCGCAGGGCTCTGTTCTTGGGCCTCTGCTCTTTGCAGTTTTTATAAATGACTTGAATGAGGAGGTTGAGGGGTGGGTTTAATAAATTTACAGATGACACAAAGGTTGGAGGTGTCGTTGATAGTATCGAGGGCTGTTGCAGGCTGCAGTGTGACATAGACAGGATGGCAGATGAGGTTCAACCTGGATAAATGCGAAGTGATGCATTTTGGAAGGTCGAACTCGACTGTTGAATATAGGATAAAGGCAGGATTCTTGGCAGTGTGGAGGAACAGAGGGATCTGGGTGTGCAAGTACATAGATCCCTCAAAGTTGCCACCCAAGTGGATAGGGTTGTTAAGAAAGCATATGGTGATTTGGCTTTCATTAACAGGGGGATCGAGTTTAAGAGCCGCGAGGTTTTGCTGCAGCTCTACAAGTCCCTGGTGAGACCACATTTGGAATATTGTATCCAGTTCTGGTCGCCCTACTATAGGAAAGATACAGAAATTTTGGAGAGGGTGCAAAGAAGGTTTACTAGGATGCTGCCTGGACTGGAGAGCTTGCCCTATGAAGAAAGGTTGAGTAAGCTCGGAGTTTTCTCTCTGGAGAGAAGGAGAAAGAGAAAGAGACCTGATTGAGGAATTCAAGATAATGAGAGGAATAAATAGAGTCAATAGCCAGAGACTTTTCCCCACGGCAGGATTGACTGGTGCAAGAGATCATAGTTTTAAGGTTCTTTACACACAGAGTTGTGAATGCATGGAATGCGTTGCCAGCGGTGGTGGTGGAAGCGGAGTCATTGGGGACATTTAAGTGACTGTTGGACATGCACATGGATAGCTGTGAATTGAGGGGTGTGTAGGTTAAATTGTTATATTTTACATTAGGATTAAACTTTGGCACAACATCGTGGGCCAAAGGGCCTGTTCCATGCTGTACTTTTCTATCTTCTGTGTTCTATATGACATATGCTTCCTTCTTTTTCTTAACCAAACCCTCAATTTCTTTAGTCATCCAGCATATTCCCTATAACTACCAGCCTTTCCTTTCACCCTAACAGGAATATCCTGTCTCTGGACTGTCTGGACACTCGTTATCTCATTCCTGAAGGCTTCCCGTTTTACCTGCGAACATCTGCGCTCAATCAGCTTTTGAAAGTTCTTGCCTAATCCCATCACAATTGGCCTTCCTCCAGTTTAGAACTTTAGCTTTTAAATCTGGTCTATCCTGTTCCATCACTATTTTAAAACTAATACAATTATGGTCACTGGCCCCAAAGTGCTTCCCCCATTCTCACCTAGAGTCACCTGCCCTGCCTTATTTCCCAAGAGTAAGTCAAGTTTTGCACCTTCTCTAGTAGGTACATCCATTGACTATAGTTTTGTTTTACTCTTTCTGTCTGACTGTTCCTTTGCCTTTCCGTCTCTCGAGCCCTACTGCTGTCCTGTCCTTTCTTGTATTTTGCATATCATAAGTCATAGAGATGTACAGCACGGAAACAGACCCTTTGGTCGAACCTGTCCATGCCGACCAGATATCCCAACTCAATTTAGTCCCACGTTCCAGCACCCAGCCCATATCCCTCCAAACCCTTCCTATTCATATACCAATCTAGATGCCTTTTAAACATTGTAATTGTACTAGCCTCCACCACTTCCTCTGGCAGCTCATCCCATACCCGTACCACCCTCTGCGTGAAAAAGTTGCCCCTTATGTCTCTTTTATATCTTTCCCCTCTCACCCTAAACCTATGCCCTCTAGTTCTGGACTTCCCCACCCCAGGGAAAAGACTTTGCCTATTTACCCTATCCATGCCCCTCATGATTCTATAAACCTCTATAAGGTCACCTCTTAGCCTCTGACGCTCCAGGGAAAACAACCCCAGCCTATTCAGCCTCTCCCTATAGCTCAAATCCTCCAACCCTGGCAACATCCTTGTAAATCTTTTCTGAACCCTTTCAAGTTTCACAACATCTTTCCGATAGGAATGAGACCAGAATTGCACGCAATATTCCAACAGTGGCCTAACCAATGTCCTGTACAGCCACAACATGACCTCCCAACTTCTGTACTCAATACTCTGACCAATAAAGGAAAGCATACCAAATGCCTTCTTCACTATCCTATCTACCTGCGACTCCACTTTCAAGGAGCTATGAACCTGCACTCCAAGGTCTCGTTGTTCAACAACACTCCCTAGGACCTTGCCATTAAGTGTATAAGTCCTGCTAAGATTTGCTTTCCCAAAATGCAGCACCTCACATTTATCTGAATTAAACTCCATCTGCCACTTCTCAGCCCATTGGCCCATCGGGTCAAGATCCTGTTGTAATCTGTGGGAACCCTCTTCACTGTCCACTATACCTCCAATTTTGGTGTCTTCTGCAAACTTACTAACTGTATCGCTTATGCTCACATCCAAATCGTTTATGTAAATGACGAAAAGTAGAGGGTCCAGCATTGATCCTTGTGGCACTCCAATGGCCACAGGCCTCCAGTCTGAAAAACAACCCTCCACCACTACCCTCTGTATCCAAATGGCTAGTTCTCCCTGTATTCCGTGAGATCTAACCTTGCTAACCAGTCTCCCATGGGGAACCTTGTCGAACGCCTTACTGAAGTCCATATCGATCACATCTACTGCTCTGCCCTCATCATATGTATCTCTCTCTCCCCATCTCTCTGTCTTGTTCTTTTGCCTTGCTCATACTGTGTCCCTCCTTCCCATACTACCTGCACTCATTCTCTCTCACACACAGTCCCTCTCACACTCTATCTCACACATTCATTTTCTGTCTTTAACACACACATATGCAACACGTGCACAGCATATTGTTGGGGGAAATCACTTGGAACAACAAAAGTCCATCCTCCTTAGTAAGTTACTGAGTATTGCAATGTTAACATTTGCCTATTATGAATATAGTGATAAAAAGTATCACAGCTCTCTCAACATTTGAGGGAATTTGGATTGTTAATCCCAAATTGATGGCCATTTAAGGTGATGTGATCCATTAATTGAACAAATGTCAGAAATAATCCACTGTTCTACTCACAGATGTTCAGTTCACATGGTCTTTTCTGATCTCTCCTTCCTAATCAGGTGTATCTGAAATATGAATGAAGACAGGACTTTGTTGACAGGCCAATTGGGAATTACTATTTTAAGTATATCACAAAAGAGCTGAAGTTGTGTTTTAGAATTGGAAGTGGTTACAAAGGCAGGATTTATATCTATTAGTGCCTCCTGAGTACAATTTTTCTCTCTGCAATCTCAACTGCTTTATGAAATTATTATTTTCATGGTTAAAGAACATGATACCATTCACCCCATTGTACCTGTGCCAGCTCTATGTCAGAGCTATCAGCTAGTCCCACGCACCCTCCCCATCCCTGGAGCATCACACATTTTTTTCTCCTGTTTAATTATCCAAATCCATTTTGAAAGCCCTGGTACGATCCGCCTCCACCATACTCAATACATTCTCGATCCTAACCACTCTTTCTTTTGTTTAAAAAAGAATGACTCTTCTCCTAACGCCTTTTACCAGACATTTAAATCAGTGTCTTTTAGTTCTCAACCCTCCGCCAAATCCTGTGTAGAGTTTTTTCTTCCTAACAGTATTTTCAACTGTGTGTTGTTTTGCTTTATCTTAAATTCTCTGTTACTCGCTCTATTTGTTTGTTCCCTTTCTTTTGCTCTCTGCCCCCCTGTTTTTTTATCTCTTCTTGATCTTCCTCTTTAACATTTTCTCCTGCACATTTTCCCACTCTCCTGTTCTCTCCGGCTCACACATGGACATTGTGCAATTCCTTGGCAGGTGCGTGAAACATGCAATGTCATCATTAGAGTCCAACAGAATGCTGTGAAGTTTCATAAGATGGATAGCACATCCGTTGGTGTTACACTCCCTCAGTAGTGAATTGGAGAAGAAATCTCAATTGTGCTTTGGCCACAACCTTTCGGGAATGTTTTTAGTCACCTGAGGGACGTGGGCATTGCTGACTGTGCCAGCAGTTATTGCCCATCCCTAGATGTCCCTTGGGAAGGTGTCGGTAAGTTGCAACCTTGAAAGTCCTGCAGTCCACGTGCAGTACATTGATCCACAATGCCCTTAAGGAGGGAATTGCAGGCTTTTGACCCAGCGACTGTGGAGGAACTCAGGATGGGGAGTGTCTTGGAGAGGAACTTGAAGGTGGTGGTGTTCCCATGTATCTGTTGCCTTTGTTCTTCTGGATGGAAGTATAGGTCATTCTCCTGTAACGTGTATTCCATTAATGCAAATTCGCTGTAACACGATTGACGAACTGGGGACATTGTTTCGAAAGCACAAACTTTTAAAATGTGTGTTGGCTGTAACGCGATTGCATCACCAACACTTTAAGCCCGATTTTCTATAACACGGGGTTGCACAAGAACACAACCATCGGATTTTAAAAGAACTGCCTGTAGTTATGGGTTCGGAAGGTGCTGCCTGGGGAGAATTTCTGCAGTCTATCATTTATACTGTACACAACGCTGCTATTAAGTGTTGGTGGTGGAGGGAGTGGATGTTTATGGATGTGGTGCCGACCAAGCGGGCTGCTTTATCCTGGACGGCATCTTGAATGTTGTTGGAGCTGTCCCCATCCAGGCAAGTGGGAGTATTCCACCACACTCCTGACTTGTGCCTTTTTAGATGGTAACAGGCTTTGGGGAGTCAGGAGCCGAGTTACTCGCCACAGGATTCCCAGCCTCTGACCTGCTCTTGTAGTCATTATGTTTATGTTGTGAGTCAAGGCCAGTTTCTGGTCAATTGAGATATGTCAAATGGGTTCCTGGTTACCAGCAGCACCATTAGTACTTATATCACATCTTTATGAACCTGAAAAGGAAAGAGGCTTTAATCTGACATAAACCAACTAGACATTTGATAACTGGACCAAAAATGTTGTTGAGGCTTTAGGGAAAGTGATTGTAATGTGGTCCCTTGAATTAGGGAGGTTAACTCATCGCCTCACTTTGCTCTGTGAACTTGTCTTTTATTTACCTTGTTATTTGTGTATGAATTGTTCTGACAACTAATATTTAATCCTTTACCTTTTTGGAGGAAGTATTCAATTATCAGTATTGATAATGTGAAACTTGAGAAGTTACCAACTGTGCAAAACATTTTGTTACAAGCCTCCTATTATGCTGTTATTGCTTACAAATGGAGGTAACAGTATAAATATAAATATAAATGGGACTGGCAGCATGGGGGAGGATCAATCTCATAAACATCATTGTTCTCTTTCATTAACTGTTTTTTAATTTTCTTGTAGCCAGGCCAGTGAATGATGCAGAGCTCAGTCCAAACACAATCACAGCACGAGCTGGTTTTTCAGGAAAGATTGTTGTGGCAACGTGTACATCTGCCAATGGGAAGCCACCAGGAATCATCACTTGGGAGACGAAAGTAAATGGGGAGGCAGTTGTTAAAGAATTTCACAACCAGAATGGCACCATCACAGTGGTCAGCCAGTACCTGCTGGTTCCATCCAGAGAAGCTCACCAGCAGCTGCTGACATGTGTCGTGAATTACCAGGCAGACCGCACCACCAGCATGCTGACGTTAAACGTGCAGTGTGAGTATCAGATGCATTATTGTTCCTGATTTTCTTGAGCACAACAGAAGCATGTCAACGTTTTACCGTATCTGATGTCTGGCTCTCTGTTCCTGTTCCCTTGCATGTGTAGCCCTCTCTATCTCTGGTGTACTTGCATTTCAGTGTCCTTGAACAGAATCCTCACTGTGACATGTGTTCTCAATACCCTCATAAAATAAGCTAAATTCTTGTAAAGCTCCTCGACTATAGGCTGCTGAATAATCAGTAGACCTGCCACCCCCAGTGGAAAATTTAAGAAATAGGCAATGGCTGAAAATAAGAATTTTGAAGAGGGTTTTCATGCTGAGATAGGTGGCAAATCAAAACAGGAAATTCCAGAGGCAAATGGGTAGTACTGTGTCAAGGAGCAATTCAGTGGAGGAAAGGACTCTCATTGTTAACAGCTCAAGATACCTCATGCAATAGACATTCACCAACTTAGGGTAACATTCTGATCTTTTATATTCTTCATTCAAAGGCACCTAATCAATTGAGAAGTGGTAGGTTACCATCTCTGAACAGTGTGGGCCATTCTCAAGTGAAGCATAAAGTTACATTGTAGACAGACACCCATGCAGCTGTATTTTTCAACACGATAATGTGGTTAATTCCTAGGTTTAATAAACAGGTTGTTTTAAGGCAAAACTATTAAATGAAGTAAACTGTTTCGGGTTTGGGGGTGAATACATGCAAAGCTGTGTCTGAAATCTCTGTGTTGGTGCCATTACTTCTCCATGCAGATGAACCAGAGGTTACAGTGGAAGGATTTGATGGGAATTGGTATTTGAACAGAGAAGATGTGCGTCTGACATGCAGAGCAGATGGCAACCCACCTGCAACAACGTACAAATGGAAGATGTAAGTACTTGCAACTCTCTGGATGGGCTCTACGTGAATCAGCAAATGTGGAAATTTTCATTTGGAAAAGAAAAATGTGGTTAATTCCTTGGATGGAAAATGTAAATCATTACTTAGCTCCTTTGACAGTGTCTCCATCCACAATTTCAGCCAGTTTCTCCCCTTTTGAAGCTTTTTGTGAGTTCCCAGTGTTCACAGATTTTATTTTAGTCCCAGCTACTTTCTTGATATTTTGCTGGGGTGATCATACAGAGCAAGATCCCTCCTGGCTCTGTTCAAACCCCCGCCCAAAATCTCCAGCTGGATTAACTTCCTTGTCTAATTCAGGACTCCTTGAACGAACCTGATTTTCAGTGCTGCAGAATTCACCAGGATGCGACCTTGCGCTCTAGAGGCCCTCCCTAAACCTTTCCACCATGCAACCCCCTCTCCCACCCCCAACCTCTAAAATAGCACAGCAAGCTTTGGATCACAATAGCTTGTAATGTGTGGCTCAGTGCCAAATGTCATTCACACTCTTACAACAGCCTTGGAGTATTCTGCCACATTAAAGGCGCCAAATGAATGGAAGCTGTTGTTGTTGTTTTCAGCCACTCCCCAACCCCCACCCCAAACAGCGGCTTCCTCAGAGTGGGGTTTAATCTGGACAATCAGTCAGCCTGACTTTTCTACTGCTGTTGGAGTGAGGGGGCCATAAATTCTTAGCTGCAATTAAATGTGAAAATGTTAGAATAGCGTTTTATTACCTTTTTAAAATCATTTGTGTTGATGAAGCTCATCATGGGAAATAGATTTTAGTGCTGAGGAATCACATGTACTCTGCTTGTATCTACTTGTGATATTCTCAGCTCTGAGAAAGCAGTAGTCCCAAAGACAGGCCTTTACACTCCCAGGATATTTCCTTCCCTGTCAGAGCCTTCCTTCTCTCCTCTGCATCTATTGAGCTATTTCATGTTTCAGATATTGGGATGGGAGTGCAAAACCCAATGAAATTCATCATGAAAAACTATCAGACTCTGGCCTGGAAGTAGAGCTGGATCCCCAAGATCATATTGTGTATGGTTGCATTACCACACAACTTACATTTATATATCCCCTATAAGGCAATTATACTGCCCAAAGTGCTTGATAGCAATGTTCTAAAACAAAATTTGACACCAAGCCACAGAAAGAGGTATCAGTGCAGCTTGGAAAGTGAAAGGTTTCAGAAGCATTTTAAAAGGAAGCTCAATGCTTAGCACTACTGCCTGTCAGTACCAGGAATCAGGTTCGATTCTAGCCTCTGGTGACTGTCTGTGTGGAGGTTGCATGTTGTCTGCGTGAGTTTCCTCTGGGTGCTCCAGTTTCCTCCAAAAGTCCAAAGATGTGGAGGTTGGGTGGATTGGCCATGCTAAATTGCCCATAGTGTCCAGGGGTGAGCAGGTTGGGTGGATTGGCCATGCTAAATGCAGGGTTATGGGAATACGCTGGGGGAGCTGGATCTGGGTGGGATACTCTTCAGCGGGTCAGTGCAGACTCGATGGGCCAAATGGCCTCTTTCAGCACTGTGGGGATGCTAGGGAGGACAGAGACCTGGGAAATAAATTCTGGAGCTCAAGTCAATAGGAAGGAAGACCTTAACACAAGGGATAGGGCAAGAATATTCAGAGATGTTCAGGACGCCATTCCCCATCTAGATTTTCCATAGTGATCCCTTAACCTTGGGGCTATTCTGAGATGATGAACTGCTTTTTAATGGTTGCTGTGAATGTTTTCTCACTGGAAATGGTAGTAGTTAGGATGTCAGTCATCACAACATTGGGGAAGTATCCAGGTCAAATGATATGGACCTTCTAGCATTTTATACTTGGGTCACAATTGATACAAATGCCAGCAGTGTTCAGGCAGGACTGAAAACTGACCAGGAAGCACAGTGTCACAGAATGTATGGGGAACTCATTTATGGTGAATGGCTGAGGAACTGGGGTGTATGGGCACTAGATGGGAGGAGGCATGGGGCACTATACAAGATAGTACATAGGTATAAGGTAAGATTTATAGGAAGCATGTAGGAAGCATGTTGAGACTTGGGAACTAAATGGTAATAGTTAATGCAGTGAAAACGATGTTTGATCAAGTAAGTAAACAGTGCTTGACAAGAGTAGATAGGCAAATGTACAAGCTCCACGCTGTTTGATGTGTCTTCAGAACTGCACCCAGATTGTTTGTTTTATGTTGAAATATGATGTGCAAGGCAACACAAAACCAGTCTTACATCACTCTGCATTCTGGTTTCACTTGAGCAACCCTGGGTTTCACTGGGCAATGTCACCTTTACAGCAGTTTCTGTGTTTACTGGAAACAAGCACATTGTGCGATGTTTCTGGGTCAAACTGCCAGGCCTGATGGTCAGTTTAATGAGCTTGTTGTGATCCCATGTTACAGCTGAATCCGTGGCACTGTTCTATTAAAATGTTCAAACAACTGTTTCAGCTTTGGATGTATCAATGCAGGTGGATGGTAGGTCAAGTACCTTTTAATCAGCTAACCCCCTGGAGTCCCATCTGTTCCAACAAATGATGGATTTAAATTGCAACTTAGAGAACAGGAAAATTGCATCTTCACTTAAAAAAAAATCAAAGAATCCAAGGTAGTAACCATGATACCTGACAAAACGTTGTGGGAATTTAAGTGGGGCAAATTTTGTTGATTTTATTTATGTTTCATTAGCTGTTCATGCAGCAGAATTTTAAGTGAATTAGGGTTTAATGGATACATTCCGTGGCAGATATGGTATGCAGCGCTGTATTCAGTGATGGCTTGGTCAAGTCGGAACTTGCCAGTGCGATTTAACAAGAGTTGGCAGCTTGGTACAGATCCCAGTGAGGCTAAATTGAATTCAAATGGTTGTTCCTGGCAAGGACCTGAATGTTATATTAGTCTCACTCTAATTGCTCATCCAATGCTGGACCAGTTACGCCAGTAATGTTAAGAACTGTAATAATAAAATGGCATTATCTCGCAAACTCCTCCACACCCAAAGAATTTGCGTACATTAACAAAGCTACATGAACACAGTTCTGAACCTTAGGTTGTTGAGGCAATAATCCATTTTACAGTTACATTGGAAACTGACAATCCAGAAATCATTAGTAAATGGTTTTAATTATTCATCAGATGGCCCTGAGAGTCCAGCACAAGAAGATGGTCTATTGAGTCCATGGTACCTCTTCTAAAGAGCAATCTAGTTAATCCCACTCCTCCACTCTTTCCCTAGCCCTCCTCCTTATTCAGTTTCAAGTATTTAACTAGTTCAATTTTAAACAATTAAATCTGCATCCACCATCCTATTGGGTAATATCTACTACTACTTAACCAGTCATTGTGTAAAAACATTTTCCTCCCAGTGTGCTGGACAAACCCATGTTAAGGACATCAGTCAGGTTTGCAATGTGGTTGGTTCACTTACACTTTATAGGACCTACATACGCCCATACACAGGGCCCAGTCCTCTGCAGGGAAAGGGAGTTTGTCCAGGCAGTACTGTTTCTCAGTTAGCTTGGAGGACACTCATCCCTGGTGCATTCCCCATGGTTTGTCTCAATCAGTCTAAATGGATTTGCATTTCTTAAGTAAAAGCTTCAGCACAACAGTGTTCCCTGTTACGGTCTCTGTGAAAATGCCCCAACCCATCGGAATCCACATGCTGACAAATTGGCACCCTGATTTTCATGTTGAATAAATTGAGATTTGAAATTCTTGTATGCTGTGTGAATGGTGAAAAGCTTCTACAGCATGTCTCTTTCTCAACAATACTCAAGTTATGTGCTACCAAGTGACTTAAAAACATTTCTCCTTAGAGAGTCATATAACTGTGCAGCACGGAAACAAACCCTTCAGTCCAACTCATCTGTTCCGACCAGATATCCTAATCTAATCTACTCCCATTTTCCAGCACTTGGCCCATATCCCTCTAAACCCATCCAGATGCCTTTTAAATGTTGCAATTGTACCAGCCTGCACCACTTCCTCTGGCATCTCGTTCCATACACGTACCACCCTCTGCATGAAAAAGTTGCCCCTTAGGTCTTGCATTGCTTCGATTTACTTTGCCATATATCTGCAAACACTGTCCTCTAGTTACCAACATTTCCACCATCAGAAACCCAGTTCTCTTTATTTACTTTATCTAAACCCTTCATAATTTTCATCTATCAAATCTCTTCACTTCTAAGAAAAACTCTTCTATCTGTTTGTGTCATCCTCACCCTTCAGTTTGAGGACATCTCTAATATATCTTTCTGATTTGACCAGTGGAGTCCCATGTTCATCCCTAATGTCTGCACTGTTTCTCCATGCAACTTTCACTGTTCATAATCTTATAGAAGATCTTTGGACTCCCCTCCAACACCACCACCCCCATCCCACTTATTTTAGCCATTGATCTGTTCCTGTGCTCTGTCTTTGCCATTCTACAGTGTTCTCCTGTTTACTCCGTTAGAGCCACCAGTACAGTATTGTCGAGATTTTTTTGTTGTTACTATAATTCTTTTCACGTTTCTGAATGGCAAACTACAAATGTTATGATTATGTGAGTCAGATAAATGAACCAAATTACTCATCACAAATTAACATATGGTTGGATTGGCTTGGTACCAAGCTACATTAAGCCGAGTTGAAATGAATTGGAGTGTTGTTTCTCTTGGTCTGGTTGGAGGATTAGTGAGTTTGGACAGGAACCCTCGTTGGAAGCTGTGCTGAAGAGCCTGGTTCAGAACAGGATTATCACTGAACCTAATGAGTAATGAGGGCCAACAGAGTGTTTGGTGCACCTTCCTTCATTCACCCCATCCTTCACTAAGACTCTGTTTTATAGAATCATACAGCATGGAAACTGACCCACTGGTCTAACTTGTTCATGCTGACCAGGTATCCTAAATTAATCTAGTCCCATTTGCCAGCACTTGGCCCAATTCCCTCCAAACCCTTCCTATTCATATACCCATCCAGATGCCTTTTAAATGTTGTAATTGTACCAGCCTCCACCACTTCCTCTGGCAGCTCATTCCACACACTCATCACCCTCTCTATGAAAACGTTGCCCCTTGGGTCCATTTTACATCTTGCCCCTCTCACTTTAAACCTAGGTCTTCTAGTTTTGGACTCCCCTACTCTTGGAAAAAGACCTTGGCTATTTGTCTTATGTCTGCTCCTCTTGACTTTATAAATCTCTAAGGTCACCCCTCAGCCTCTGACACTCCACGGGGGGAAAAGGTCCCAGTCCCTCCTTTTTAATGCAAACCCTCCAATCCTGGTAACATCCTTCAAAATGTTTCTAGTTTAACAACATCCTTCCTACAGCAGGGCAACCAGAGTTGTTTACAGTATTCCAAAAGTGGTCTCACCAATGTTTTGTACAGTCCCAACATGAAGATTGAGCAATTTCAGTTCTGGGGAGGGAGAATTTGCCTAGTTATTTTTATCATAAGGTAACACTGTAAGGTTGAGTTATACATGGTTTAAATGGACCATGCACTGTTTCTTCTATGAGCTACCCAACCTCCATTCAGTTGTCACAAATTGCAGAATTCCTATAAACACAGTTCTTAGTGGCTGGGCTGGCTCTCCATTACAACAATATGCCAGATCTATTCCCCAACTGTCTCCCTGTACCCTGCCCCTTTTTCCCTTTCTGATATCAATCCAATTCTCTCCTGAATGCTTAGTGCTACTTCCACATTCCCATGCAGTGCAACCAGATCCTATGCATTTGTTGTGGGGGGGGAGAAAGAGTTTTTTCCTTGCATCTCTATTTGCTTCTTTTGCCAATTGTCTTAAATGTGTTCTCTCTCATTCCCTTTTATTCATGGGATGTGGGCACTGCTGGATGTGTCAGTAATTGTTGCCTTTCCCAGCTTGCCCTGGAGAGGTTGGGGTTGGGGTTGGGGTTGGGGTTGGGGGAGGTGGTGGTGAGCTGCCTTTTTGAACTGCTGCAGTCCTGTTAGGGAGGGAATTCCAGGATTTTGACCCAGTGACACCGAAGGAATGGAGATATAGTGGCTTGGTGAGTGGCTTGGAAAGGAACTTCTGGGGGTGGTGTCCCCATGTATCTCCTGCCCTCATCATGCTAGATGGAAGTGGTCATTGGACTTGTCCTAGATCAATTCATCAGCGGGAAATTTTTCCCTGGTACTCTCTCTTCACTGTTTACTCCTCAAGATCAAATCTTCTCTTGACCCTGTTCTCCAAGGGAAATCATACCAATCTTTCCAGTCTATCTAAAAAGCTGAAGTTTCTAATCCCAGGAACCATTCTCCTGAATATTTCCTGCAGCCTTTTCTAATGTTGTCTTATCTTTCCTCAATTGCAGTGAAAAGAACCAATGATGCTTCAGCTAAACCCATGAGACAAAAGAGCAAAAATTAGACCATTTGGCCCAGTTGAGTCTGCTTTGCCATTCAATAATGGCTGATATGTTTCTTAACCCCAATCTCCCCATAACCTTTGATCCCCTTGACAATCAAGAACCTATCTACCTCAATGTTAAATATACTCAATGACCTGGCCTCCACAGCCTTCTGTGACAATGAATTCCATAGATTCACCACTCTGGCTGAAGAAGTTTCTCCTTATTTCCATTATCAAGTTTTACTCTAAGGCTGTGCCCTCAGGTCCTAGTCTCTTCTGCCAGTGGGAACGTTTCCCCAAGGTCCACTCTGTCCAGGCCATTCAGTATGCTGTATGTTTGAATTAGATCCCCCTTCATCTTTCTAAACTCCATCAAGTATAAACCCAGAGTCCTCAAATGTTTCTCTTATGTTAAGCCTTTTATTCCTGGAATCATTCTTATGGACCTCCCCTGGACCTTCTCCAGGGCCAGCACACTATTTTTGAGGTATGGGACCCAACACTGCACACAACACTCCAAATGTGGTCTGGCCAGAACCTTCTAAGCCTCAGAAGTACCATCCCTGTTTTTATATTTAAGTCCCTTTGAAATGAATGCCAACATTGTATTTGCCTTCCTAAATACTGACCCTACTTACAAGTTTACCTTTAAAGAATTCTGGGCTAGAACAACCCAAGTCCCTTTGCACTTCAGATTTCTGAATTTTCTCCCCATGTAGAAAATTGCCCATGCCTCTATTCTTCCAAAGTACCTGACCTCACATTTTCCTTTGTTGTACTCCAACTGCCAATCCTCTGCCCACTCTCCTAACAAGTCTAAATCCTTCTGCAGCCTCCCCACCCCTTCAATACTACTTGCCCCCTCTACCTAGCTTTGTATCATCTGCATACTTAGCCAGACTGCCCTCAGTTCCTAGTCACCAGATTCCATCCTGAGAAGGAATCTTTTATCCCCACTCTCTGCCTTCTGCTGGACAGCCAAGCTTCTATCCATGCCAGTACCTCGCCTCTGACACCATGGGCCCTTATCTTACTCAATAGCCTCCTCTGCAGCTCCACAGTTATGGCCAAGCCAATGTTCCAACAAATTTATCAAAACATTCTTGCTTTTTGAATTCTTTTTATGAAATGTGGGCATTGTGATCTAGGTCAACATTTATTACCCGTCTATAATTGCTCTTGAGAATGATGTGGAGGTGCCAGTGTTGGACTGGGGTGTACAACGTTAAAAAATCACACCACACCAGGTTATAGTCCAACAGGTTTATTTGGAAGCACTAGCTTTCGGAGCGACGCTCCTTCATCAGGTGGTTGTGGAGTATAAAATTGTAAGACACAGAATTTATAGCAAAAGTTTACAGAGTGATGCAACTGAAATAATATATTGAAAAAGACCTGAATTGTTTAAGTCTCTCATCTGTTAGAGTGACCATGTTGGTTTCAGTTCTTTCATATGTAAATCACAACGGTTTTTCAAAAAAGTTATATTCTAAAGTGCACTTTAACAATTGGTGTCATGTCGGCCCAGATAATGTATTGAAGGTGTGAGTTTCCCTGTGAGGATGTCTGTGTCACAATGGTCAGACTGATTCTAATCTAAAAAACAGATTTACAGAATCTTACATGGATTCATGCAGTTTTTGAGCAAAGTAAAATGTAATTCTGCAAGTACAAATTCACCCCATAAACGTGTGTGTGTGACCACACTGCACTATACACAGACACACACACTCACACAGACCCTCACTCACACACTTACACATACACTCCCACACACACCCTCTCACAGATTTATGCCCCTTTTATACTTACATAGACACACAACTCTCTCACAGACACTCATAAACCCCCCCCCCCCACAGACAGACAGACAGACACACACACACAAGTTTACAAGCATACATGCACACATACACACAAGTTTGTGGGGTGAATTTGTACTTGCAGAATTACATTTTACTTTGCTCAAAAACTGCATGAATCCATGTAAGATTCTGTAAATCTGTTTTTTAGATTAGAATCAGTCTTACCATTGTGACACAGACATCCTCACAGGGAAACTCACACCTTCAATACGTTATCTGGGCCGACATGACACCAATTGTTAAAGTGCACTTGAGAATGTAACTTTTTTGAAAAACTTTTGTGATTTACATATGAAAGAACTGAAACCAACATGGTCACTCTAAAAGATGAGAGACAATCCAAGTCTTTTTCAATATATGATTACAGTTACATCACACTGTAAACTTTTGCTATAAATTCTGTGTCTTACAATCTTATTGTCCACAACAACCTGATGAAGGAACAGCGCTCCGAAAGATGGTGCTTCCAAATAAATCTGTTGGACTATAACCTGGTGTTGTGTGGTTTTTAACTTTGCGATTGAGAAATTAGTATTGAGCCACTGCAATCCATGTAGTTACACTGACTGTTCCAAAGTGAGGCTGCTGCAGAGTTTCCACCCAGCCACCGTGAAGGAACGGTGATATATTTCCAAGTCAGGATGGTGAGTGGCTTGGACCGGAACGTGAAGCTGGTGGTGTTTCCATGTATCTGCTGCCGTTGTCCTTCTAAATGGTAAAGCCAGAAGGTTTGAAAGGTGCTTTTGAAAAAGCTTTTGATGAATTCCTGGGCCATCATGTAACTGGTGTAAACTGCTGCCAGTGTGCATCAGTGGTGGAGGGAGTAGATGTTTAAGGTGGTGGGTAAGGTGCTAATCCTGAATTGCATCAATAATGCACCCATCCAAGCAAATGGAGAGTTTTCGACCACATTCCTGAGTTTTGCACTGTAGGTTGTGGACAGGCTTTGGGGAGACAAGAGCTGAGTTGTTTGCCTCAGAAACCCCAAATACTGACCTATTTGTGTAACCTCGGTATTTCTATACTTGCTCCAGTTGTACTTCTGGTTAGTGGGAACCCCTCAAAGTGTTTGGTGATTCAGTAATGGTAATACCATTGAATGTCATGGGGAAATGCTCATTGCCGGGCATGAATATTGCTTATCACTTATTATCACAAGCCTGAGTTTTATCCCTGTCTTACTACATATGGACACAAACTGCCTCAACATCTGAGGAGTCAGGGATGAGGCATTCTGCAATAACAAACAAGCATCCCACTTCTGGCCTTTATGATGGAAGCAGTATCATTGATGAGATTAGATTAGATTCCCTACAGTGTGGAAACAGGCCCTTTGGCCCAACAAGTCCATACCAACCCTCCGAAGAGTAACCCACCCAGACCCGTTTCCCTCTGACTAATGTACCTAACACTACGGGCAATTTAGCATGGCCAATTCACCTGACCTGCACATCTTTGGATTGTGGGAGGAAACTGGAGCACCCAGAGGAAACCCACGCAGACACGGGGAGAATGTACAAACTCCACACAGTCGCCTGAGGCTGGAATCGAACCTGGGACCCTGTGAGGCAGCAGTGCTAACCACTGAGGCACTGTGCCGCCCTGAAAATGGTTGGACAAAGGATTGCAGCCCTTGAGGAACTCCCGCAAGTACCAGTTAGTCTCAAGAACAGTTACTTTGACCAAACGTCTGATGTTCAGTTCCTTTTAAATGTGTTTTCACCAGGACTCTAGTGAGGCCAGTGGCGCAGGATAGCGTCCCTACCTTTGAATCAGAATTTCTGGATTTAAGTTCCTCCTGCTCTGGATGTGTGCAATAACATCTCTGAACAGGTTAATTAGAAAAATAGGTTAAAGTTAAAAAAAAAGGGTTGATTAAAAGAATTGTAATGAAACTCCAGAGCTGACTGTGTGAACTGTGAGTCAATGGGTAGGTAATTGTTCAATAAGTGCCTCTCATCAATACTGTCAACAAACCCTTTCATCACCTTTTTATACCCAATGAGCATGTCAATAAAGCCTGTAGATATTTTGTCTCAACCTGTTGAGATGTGTAATACTTCTGTGTGGGACTTGAATGCAGTTCTTCCCCAGAGTGACAGTACCACTATGTTATAAAAGGCCTTTTTAATTTCAGATCTTATTGAATTCCCCTTCCACCTACTGCTACGGTAGGATTCAAACTCTTATCCCTTCAACATTACCGGAGTCTCTAGATTAATATTGCAGCAATAAGACCACTTCACCATCGGTTCCCCCATCCTTTTAGAACTGTACCCTGTCTCTGCGCATTCTTTCCACCAAATTGATTCACTTCACACTTCTCAAGTTTCAACTGCCACTTGTCTGCCCATTCTATGAACCTCCCTATGTCCTTTTAAAATTCTACACTATCCTTCCCATAGTTGACAGCGCTCCTAAATTCTGTATGATCTGCAAATGTCGAGATCACTTGTTTGCCAATTCCAGTTGCCACACCGCTAATCAGAATGTCGGCAAGCCAGATTGAGCTGCTATTTTGTGCTGCATATGAGCAGTTTGTGTTTGGTTGAAATGTCTAAACTCTTAGTTCAGGGATGTTGAAATTTCTGAGAGAGGAGACGTCCATCTCATCCATGTGTCAGATCTCAGCTCAGTCCACGGATGTGAAAGGAATGATTGTTTGATGCATTATTACCAGTTTTTCTTCCATGGCTTTTTTTATTATAATGTAGAACCTTCAATTTGATGATTACATTTACTCAATTGAATATTAGAGGGTGAGTTACAAAGGAAGAAATGAAGGGGGTTTATATTGACTGGAGACCAGAGACAGTGTGACTGTCTCCCCCAGTATTTATCGTGTGTGGCACTGTATCCCTGTAATTATAATGCATACAATGTCCTATCTCTGCAGTATAAAGCTGCCCTGCAAGTGGCAGCTGATTGGATATTCCTGTGGCCTGGCAGTGCTGGCTGAGTCTGGATAGGAATGAGAAGCTTGCTATCATCTTTCTCCATTATTTGATAATTGCACTTATTTAAAATGCCCACTGTCTTTTCCCTCAGCATTGAGTTGTTTCCCCATTACTTTGTATCTCTGCGATCAAGTGACTGTTGTCATATTAAAACTGTGTCTTCATTGCTACAGCTGCATCCTCCAGTCAGGAAGCTGACTCACTCTCATTGTTTATAATGAAAACTGTGGCAGCAAATTATCTGTGTGGGTATTACACAGACTAATGGATATGTCAGGCAGGAGCGTCAGATCTTTGGCTAGGGCTAATGTTCTCTGGAATTTGGATTGTGAATGTTTGATCACATACTTTCAAAGCAACTCCAAACACCATATCTGCCTTTGATTTTGCCGATCTTGTTGTTTTGAAAGCTAGTCATGAGTCAGTTTATTATCTGCACACAGATTGGTTCCAGTTGCTTTGGTTTCTTTGGCTTAATGCAGTCTTACGATTACGTGGCACCGTGCCTGTTTGATTGCTATTAAACCTGGAGAAATCTGGGGTGGGGGAGTGGTGGGGGGGGGGGGGGGGGGGGGGATGTAAAACCTTTTCTCAGGCTTTAAAACAGATGGTATCAGGTCAGAAAAGGTAGGTCTTGATACTTAGTACCATTTGCAGCACTGGGATTTAGGGATTTAAAACTAAGTGCTGTGAATAACTGGCAAATGATTCAAAAACTCTTATCTTGGCCAGCATCAAGGTTCTCCCTCATTGTGTTTATAATCTGATGGTGTGCTGTGCAGTGTGATGTTATAGGTAACACTATACTCCCCCCATGATCAAGATTATGACTGATGAGCCTTACTGAACTGCAAGTTCTCACCCTTGTGCCTGCGTGATACCCACATCAGTTCAGTAGCATACAATAATAAGCACTAACCTTGATCCGAAATCTTCCTTTTAATGAGGTTCTGCTCATTCTAACTCTTATGATCCAGCACAAACAAATATTATGTGTATTTTAGTTGTTTCTCATGGTGTGCTATTTAGGGAAAGGCAATGGGATATTATTTAGCTGCAGAATGATGTAAATCTGAGCATTGATCTCACCTGACCTTGCGTTTGCGTTGGTTTGTTCCATCTTAATCAACTCCACCAGAAACCTTTAAGAACTGTTTCTTTCCACAGCAGGCCAGGTGTCAGACTGTGAGTGATTGGACAGGACTTAACTGTGGTTGTGATGATGGGAGACAGAATTTGCCCAGACAATTAATCGGCTTTTCATTGCCCCGAGCTGATTTACCACTCGCCTGTCTGTGCAGGGTTGCACACGATAACAGTCCGAGCACAACACCGCACTGGCAAAGGGCTTGAGTTCTATGAGCCCAGAGATACCTGCAGCCATTGCCAATCAGCAGAGAAACAAAGGGGGGAGGCTTCTCATCAGAACAGCAACACTACACCTTTATAGACAGGTCTTTTGAGACACTGCCATTGCACATTTTGTATGGAACATAGAAACAGGAGTAGACAATTCAGCCCCTAATGTCTGCATCACCATCCTACATCGTGGCCGAGTGCTTACCTCAGTACTATTTTCCAGTGCTATCCCATTGTACACTGGTGTCTAGAAACCCATTGAATTCTTACCTGAATGGGCTCAGAGATTAAGCCCTCTGGGCTAGGGAATTCCAAGGATCCGCTCTCACTGATTAAAGTTCCTCCTCCTCTCAGTCTTAAATGACTGGCCCCTTATTCTGAGGATGTAGCCCCTGGTGCTAAACCACCACTTCCTCCCCACCCCATCTCTTTCCCTCCCACCTCCCATCCCCCAAGTCACCTTTTCTGCTTCTGCCTTGTCTAGCCCCTTTAAGAATTTTGAGGTCAAGATCACCTCCAGAAAGGAATCGCAAGAAACTACTGACCGAGCCTCCTCAGTACTGCTCCGTAGAACAGTCCCGTCATTTCAGGGGGTGGTTTGATGAACCTCTGCTACAGTCCCTCAATGGAAACATGGCTAGTTTCAGTGGAGACTGGAATCAGAGAAGCTAAACCTTTATTATATTAGATTAAGGATGTACAGAGTGGTTAGAGGTGCTGCATACTACTGAACAGCAGAGAGATCCGTTTTCAGTAATATATTTTATGCCGAATTAATTGTTCTTAAAGGAATAACGTGACAGCTGGTAGCACAGTGGCTCAGTGGTTAGCACTGCTGCCAGGAACCTGGGTTCAATTCCAGCCTTGGGCATCTGTCTGTGTGGAGTTTGCACATTCTCCCTGTGGTAAAAACAATGACTGCAGATGCTGGAAACCAGGTTCTGGATTAGTGGTGCTGGAAGAGCACAGCAGTTCAGGCAGCAACCAAGGAGCAGGAAAATCGACGTTTCGGGCAAAAGCCCTTCATCAGGAATAAAGGCAGAGAGCCTGAAGCATGGAGAGATGAGCTAGAGGAGGGTGGGGGTGGGGAGAAAGTAGCATAGAGTACAATAGGTGAGTGGGGGAGGGGATGAAGATGATAGGTCAGGGAGGAGGGTGGAGTGGATAGGTGGAAAAGAAGATAGGCAGGTAGGACAAGTCATGGGGACAGTGCTGAGCTGGAAGTTTGGAACTGGGGTGAGTTGGGGAAAGGGGAAATGAGAAAACTGTTTGAAGTCCACATTGATGCCCTGGGGTTGAAGTGTTCCGAGGCAGAAGATGAAGCATTCTTCCTCCAGACGTCTGGTGGTGAGGGAGCAGCGGTGAAGGAGGGCATCTTTAACCACGTGGGAAGGGAAATTGTGGTCTCTAAAGAAGGAAGCCATCTGGTGTGTTCTGTGGTGGAACTGGTCCTCCTGGGAGCAGATACGGCAGAGGCAGAGGAATTGGGAATACTGGATGGCATTTTTGCAAGAGATAGGGTGGGAAGAGGTGTAATCCAGGTAGCTGTGGGAGTCAGTGGGTTTGTAAAAAATGTCAGTGTCAAGTCGGTCGTCATTAATGGAGATGGAGAGGTCTAGGAAGGGGAGGGAGGTGTCAGAGATGGTCCAGGTAAATTTAAGGTCAGGGTGGAATGTGTTGGTGAAGTAGGTGAATTGCTCAACTTCCTCGCGGGAGTACGAGGTGGCGCCAATGCAGTCATCAATGTAGCGGAGGAAGAGGTGGGGAGTGGTGCCAGTGTAATTACGGAAGATCAACTGTTCTACGTAGCCAACAAAGAGACAGGCATAGCTGGGGCCCATACGTGTGCCCATGGCTACCCCTTTGGTCTGGAGGAAGTGGGAGGATTCAAAGGAGAAATTGTTAAGGGTGAGGACCAGTTCGGCCAAACAAATGAGAGTGTCGGTGGAAGGGTCCTGTTGGGGACGTCTGGAGAGGAAAAAAACGGAGGGCTTGGAGGCCCTGGTCATGGTGGGTGGAGGTGTAGAGGGATTGGATATCCATGGTGAAGATGAGGCGTTGGGGCCTAGGGAAATGGAAGTCTTGGATGAGGTGGAAGGCGTGGGTGGTGTCTCGAACGTATGTGGGGAGTTCCTGGACTAGGGGGGATAGGACAGTGTCAAGGTAGGTAGAGATGAGTTCAGTGGGGCAGGAGCATGCTGAGACAATGGGTCGGCCAGGGTGGTCAGGCTTGTGGATCTTGGGAAGGAGGTAGAACCGGGCAATGCGGGGTTCCCGGACTATGAGGTTGGAAGCTGTGGGTGGGAGATCTCCTGAGGTGATGAGGTTCTGTATGGTCTGGGAGATGATGGTTTGGTGATGGGGGGTGGGGTCATGGTCGACGGGGCAGTAGGAAGAGGTGTCCTCGAGTTGGCGTTTGGCTTCAGCGGTGTAGAGGTCAGTGCGCCAGACTACCACTGCGCCCCCTTTATCTGCTGGCTTGATGGTGAGGTTGGGATTGGAGCAGAGGGATTGGAGGGCTGCGCGTTGTGAGGGTGAGAGGTTGGAGAGGGGGAGGGGGGGTAGACAGGTTGAGGCGGTTAATGTCTCGGCGGCAGTTGGAAATGAAGAGGTCGAGGGCAGGTAATAGGCCAGCGCGGGGTGTCCAGGTGGATGCAGTGTGTTGGAGGTGGGCGAAGGGGTCCTCGGAAGGTGGGCGGGAGTCCTGATTGTGAAAGTAAGCTCGGAGGCGGAGGCGACGGAAGAATTGTTCGACATCACAGCGTGTATTAAATTCATTGATGTGTGGACGGAGGGGGATGAAGGTGAGTCCTTTGCTGAGGACTGATCGTTCGTCCTCAGTGAGTGGGAGGTCTGGAGGGATGGTGAAAACTCGGCAGGGCCGGGAGCTGGGAAATGGTGTGGGTGTAGAGCTGGGAGTGGGGTCGGAGCCAGTAACTGGAGTGGGTGTGATGGTGGGGGGAATGGGGGTGGAGTCATGAGCAGGGGCAGTGTTCCCCTCGGGGTTCTGGGGGCCGGGAATGGTGACAGTGGGATATGTGGGGGGCGTGTCAGCAAAATGCAGGTGAGTGGCATTGGTGGGGATGGAAGTGATGGCAGACATGGCAGTAGGGGTGGCGGAAGTCACTGAGTGTGAGACATCAGCGATGATGTGAGGGGCGGAAGTGATGTCACGTGTGATGCATGAGGAATTGTGAGGGGTGGAAGTGGTTGTGAGAGTGGCCATGACGGGGGCGGAAGTGACATCATCAATCAGCATGGGGGTGGCAGCTGCACCAGCCACATGGCTAATGGCATCCAAACAGTTCCAGAGGCCAGGGGAATCTTCTGGAATGTTTGAGGAGCGCTGGTTATGGAGGTGGGTGGATAAAAGTTTGTTGTACTTACAGTTTTTGATGTTTGAGATGGAATTGAAATACTGTTTGTTGAGAGTATGAGTTCTCCTGAGGATGTAGTACAGAGTGGGTCCTTTGCAATTCTGAGAGAGTGTGGCCCTCAGCTGAGGCAGGGCTGACTGGAGAGAGGTTAGGTGACGGCGCATTGCTGCAAGCGTGGAGCAAAGGATCTTGAAGGAGAATTGTTGCTGGTGTTTTTGAATATGTAGTCTGTACTGTTTGTCCTGGTCGGGTCCAAACTCTGCTGGTTTAAAAGTGGTCCGGAGTCCGTGTGGGATGAGTTGGTTACGGAGGCAGGCACTGAGGAAGCAAATGTGGCTGTGGTAGCGAGTTTGTTTCACGACCTGGTTGAAGAGTTTCAGGGCAGAGGAAATGACCTGGGAGTTGCAGTGGGAGAGGGACTCCCTGAGATTCTTGTAGAGAGAGGAGGAAAACTTCAAGGCAGGCATCCTTGCAAGAGGATTCGCAGTAGGGTTAAAATCAACGAGGTAAAAACAGTGACTGCAGATGCTGAAAAACAGATTCTGGATTAGTGGTGCTAGAAGAGCACAGCAGTTCAGGCAGCATCCGAGGAGCAGTAAAATCGACGTTTCAAGCAAAAGCCCTTCATCAGGAATAAAGGCAGAGAGCCTGAAGCGTGGAGAGATAAGCTAGAGGAGGGTGGGGGTGGGGAGAGAGTAGCATAGAGTACAATAGGTGAGTGGGGGAGGGGAGTCAGGGAGGGTGGAGTGGATAGGTTGAAAAAAAGGTAGGAAAAGTCATGGGGACAGTGCTGAGCTGGAAGTTTAGAACTAGGATGAGGTGGGGGAAGGGGAAATGAGGAAACTGTTGAAGTCCACATTGATGCCCTGGGGTTGAAGTGTTCCGAGGCGGAAGATGAGGCGTTCTTCCTCCAGGCGTCTGGTGGTGAGGGAGCGGCAGTGAAGGAGGCCCAGGACCTCCATGTCCTCGGCAGAGTGGGAGGGGGAGTTGAAATGTTGGGCCACGGGGCGGTTTGGTTGATTGGTGCGGGTGTCTCGGAGATGTTCCCTAAAGCGCTCTGCTAGGAGGCGTCCAGTCTCCCCAATGTAGAGGAGACTGCATCGGGAGCAATGGATACAATCAATGATATTAGTGGATGTGCAAGTAAAACTTTGATGGATGTGGAAGGCTCCTTTAGGGCCTTGGATGGAGGTGAGGGAGGAGGTGTGGGTGCAGGTTTTACAGTTTCTGTGGTGGCAGGGGAAGGATCGGGGAGGGGGGGGGGATGCGGGGCATGGACCTGACCAGGTAGTCACGGAGGAAACGGTCTTTGCAGATTCTCCCGTGTCTACTTGGGTTTCCTCCGGGTGCTCCGGTTCTCTCCCACGATCCAATGATGTGCAGGTCAGGTGAATTGGCCTTGCTAAATTGCCCATTGTGTTCGGTGCATGAGTCAGAGGTAAATGTAAGGGAATAGGCCTGGGTGGGTTACTGTTCGGAGGGTCGGTGAGGACTTGTTGGGCCAAATGGCCTGTTTCCACATTGTAGGGAATCTAATCTAATCTGAGTTTGAGTTCTGACAGGACCACTTAGCTCGTGACTACATTACAGCCTTGGTCCAAACATAGGCAAAAGAATTGAACGCCAGAGGTGAGCTGAGAATGACTGCTCTTGACTTTAACTACCATTTAATTAAATGTGGTATGAAGGACCCCTAGCCTAAAGAGTCAATGGAAATGGGGAGTTTGGGAAGGGGGGAGTTCTCTCCTGTACATGGAACCATACTTCATATAAAGGAAGATGGTTGTAGTTGGCTTTCATTCATCTCTGTTGCAGGTCTTCAATGGAGAAATTCTTCAGGGTAGTATCCTCAGCTCAGCCATCTTCAGCTACTTCATCAGTGACCTTCACTCCGTTGTAAGACAGGGGTGGGGATGTTTGTTGGTGATTGCACAGTGTTCAGTACCATTTGTGAATTCTCAGATACTGAAGAAGTCCATATCTAAATCCAGCAAGATCTGGGATTGAACTGAGAAGTAGCAAGTTGCATTCAGGCCTCAAAAATGCCAGGCAATAACAATCTCCAACAAAGAATGTAACCATTGACCAGAAACTGAACTGGACCAACCATATAGATGCAGTGGCTACAGGAGTGAGTCAAAGGCTAGGAATTCTGCAGGGAGAAACTCCCTCCAGACTCCTTAAAGCCTCCCCACCATTGACAAGAAACAAGTCAGGCATGTGAGGGAATACCTCCCACTTGTCTGGGTGGACCCAACTGAACAACATTCAAAACGCTTGGCACTGTTCAGGACAAAGCTGCTGCTTGATTGGCACCACATCCGCCACTTCCAACACTCCCTCCCTCAACATCAATGCACAGTAGCAGCAAGGTGTACCATCTACAAGATGTACTGCAGCTTCTCACCTAGGCTCCTCTGACAACACCTTCAACACACCTACCCTCTGACAGCACAAGGGCAGCTGATGCATGGGAATATCACCACTTTCATGTTCCCCTCTGAGCCACAGTCCATCCTGACTTGGACTCACACTTCAATTCCTTCTCTATTGCGGGGTCCTCTCTTCCTGAGACCACTGAGTTGCCTACCCTCCAAGGATTGCAGTGGTTCAAGAAATTGCACCACCACTACCTTCCCGAATGATAGTTAGTGATGGACAATAATGGTGGCCCAGCCAGTGATGCCCAGTGAACAACTTTTTATGTTTAAATGCCGGGGTGATCACCATAGTCGAGGGACATAGAAAATTAGTCACAACATTCCTGTTTCCAATCTTCCAGTTTCTCTAAAAGAAAAGGGTGCAGTGGACTGGTTGCCTTATGAAGAAGGCTAAACAGGCTGAGCTTCTATCCTCTAGAGTTTAGGAGCGTCTGAGGTGACTAAATTGAAACAGAAAAAGATCCTGAGGGGACTTGACCCGTTTGGATTTTGAAAGGATGTTCCCTCTTGTGGGAAAATCCAGAACTAGGGTCAGAGTTTAAAAATAAGGGAACACTCATTTACGACTGAGATGTGGAAACATTCATTTTTGTCTGAGGGTTGGTTGTGAGTCTTTGGAATTCCCTTCCTCAAGGTAGTGGATTCAGAATCTTTTAATATCTTTAAGAGAGAGGCAGATTCGTGATGATCAGGGGCTGACAATAAAATCAGATCAGCCACGATCTTGCTGAACGCCACAGTAGGCCCGAAGTAATCTACTCTTTTTTTCTCATTGTTCATGCAGACACCAGCTGGGGCAGGATTAGATTCTGGTCTGATTTCTCCCATTGATGTTTCCTACTCTGGGTCACAGAAGAGAATTTCAGTCTGAAACCAGCACCAACTCAGTTAAACGGCAGGCATTATTGTCCAATCATTCGGGATGCAGCAGCCTTGTATAGACAATATTTCTGCTGTCTGAAGCTCAAACCCTCCAAAGATGTTGCTGGGACTGGATGCATTGAGCAAAAGAGAAAGGCTGAATAGGCAGGGGTGTTTTTCCCTGGAGCGTCAGAGGCTGAGGGGTGACCTTATAGAGTTTAACAAACTTGAATGAGGGGCATGGATAGGATGCCTTTTTCCCCAGGTTAGGCGAGTCCAAAACTAGAGGGCATAGGTTTAAAGTGAGAGGGGAAAAGGTTAAAAGGGACCTGAGGAGCAAGTTTTTCACGCAGAGGGTGGTGTGTGTAAGGAATGAGCTTCCAGAGGAAGTGGTGGAGGCTGGTACAATAACACCATTTAAAAGTCATCTGGGTGGGTATATGAATAGGAAGAGTTTGGTGGGATATGGGAAAAATGCTGGCAAATAGAACTTGATTAATTTGGCATGGATGAGTTTGACCGAAGGGTCTGTTTCCATGCTGTACATCTCTATGACTGTATCTAGACAGCTCTGTTATTGAGTCCTGGTTGCTGTCTGAAGTGCAGTGTTCACATATTTCACATCCATTTCTGGGAGAAACAGTGCACCAGCAGTCTGCCTTCCTGAGGAGGTGGAGGTAACAAGTGTTCATGGTGGACAAAACAGTGGGTTGAAAGTCAGTTTTGAGTTGAAGGGAATACGTGGAGACAAATGCAAGCCCTTATTTTTCAAAAAAGGATTGAGAGAAATAACGCTGGCAATTAATGCAAGACCACCCTCCCCACTCCCCCAGTTCCCCACTTGGGTCAAGTCCCTAGATTGGTAGTTAACACTGAGAACAAACTCCAGGAAGAGACTTAATTCAGGTCAATTTTCAACTCCATCTGCAATCTGCCCTCTATCCCTCTCTGTATACAGCTGTTAGAAATTGAAATCTCTCGGCATCACGTCTCAAAGTCCCAACAAACATTAGGTAACAGCTAAAAACAAGCACAGAAAATATTGGAGAAACTCAGCAGGTCTGGCAGCATCTGTGGAGAGCAACAGTTAACATATTGAAGAAGTATTAAGTTTCTGAAGAAGGGTCACTGGGCTCGAAATGTTAACTCTGTTTCTCTCTCCACAGACCTGCTGGGTTTCTCCAGCATTGTCTGTGTTTGTTTCAGATTTTCAGCATCTACAATATTTTGCTTTTATTAGGCAACTCCACTGCCTTCAAAGTTCTAACTTTTTAAAGAGCTCTCAGTACTTCATGCTTTCTAAAGATATTGACAAAAAGCAAATGCAACAATATGCAATCAACATGTTTACCCTTTTTTAAATTTGCATATGCTTTTTTTTAAAAAAGAACTATCTGTATGAACTTTATTTGAAATTTGTCTTTGACGTTTTTTTTTAAATAATCTAGAAAATCGATTGGGTACAGAGAGCCAAAAGAAACAGGTAGAAGGTTGTCTGTCTGGCAGGAAGCAGAGAGTGGGGATAAAAGGGTCCTTCTCAGGATGGCTGCCGGTGACAAGTGGTGTTCCTCAAGGCTCAGTGTTGGGACCACAACTTTTCACTTTATACATTAACGATCTGGATGAAGGAACTGAGGGCATTCTGGCTGAGTTTGCAGATGGTACAAAGATAGGTAGAGGGGCAGGTAGAATTGAGGAGGTGGGGAAGGTGCAGGTTAGGAGACTGGGCAAAGAGTTGGCAGATGGAATACAATATGTGAGGTCATGCACTCTGGTAGGAAAAACTATTTTCTAAATGGGGAGAAAATTCAGAAATCTGAGGTGCAAAGGGACTTCGGAGTCCTGGTCAAGGTTTCCTTTAAGGTAAACTTGCAGATTGAGTCAGTATTTAGGAAGGCAAATACAATGTTGTTATTCATCTCGAGAGGACTAGAATGTAAAAGCAGGGAGGCAAAAGTGAGGACTGCAGATGCTGGAAACCAGAGTCTAGATTAGAGTGGTGCTGGAAAAGCACAACAGGTCAGGCAGCATCCGAGGAGCAGGAAAATCGATATTTCAGGCAAAAGCCCTTCACCAGGAATCTGTAAAAGCAGGGATGTATTTCTGAGATTCCATAACTCTCTGGTCGGACCACATTTGGAGTATTGTGAGAAATTTTGGGCCCCATATCTCTGGAAGGATGTACTGGCCTTGGAGCAGGTCCAGAGGAGGTTCACGAGAATGATCCTGGGAATAAAATGTTTAACCTATGAGGAGCATTTGAGGACTTTGGGACTATACTCAGAGTTTAGAAGGATGAGGGGGAATCTAATTGAAACTTGCAGGAATACTGAAAAGCGTGGACAGAATAGGCATTGGGATGATGTTCCCATTGGTAGGAGAGGCTAGGACCTGAGGGCACAGCCTTAGAATAAAGAGAAGACCCTTTAGAACAGAGATAAGGAAAATCTTCAGCCAGAGAGTGGGGAATCTATGGAATTCAAGAAAGCTGTGGAGGCCAGGTCATTGAGCACATTTAAAACCGAGATGGGTAGGTTCTTGGTTGACAAGAGGATCAAAGTTTATAGGGAGAAAGTGGGGGAATGGGTTCGAAAAATCCATCAGCCATGATCGAATGGTGGAACAGACTCAATGGACTGAATAGTCTAATTTCCGCTCCTGTGTCTTATGGTCCTACAATATTTCTGTAGGTGCAGTGAATTAACCTGTTTGTGTTCACACTGCAAAATTCAAGCTCAGCTCAATGTCACAGCACTAAGTAAATGCATTGACTATAGGTCTTGGGAGATGGTAGTTCTTCAAAGAAAATCTTTAATAAAGGTTATAAAAGGCAATTCAGTGACATAAGCAATAAAAGTGTATTATAAAATGGAAAGTGACTGGCCTTGTATCTCTCTGGTTGTCTGATGGTATTGCTTTGGTGTAGTATCTCCCTAGCAGTCTAACAGTGCTGCTGTTGGGAAATTTCCGTGGGAATGTGTGACAGTGCTGCTGTTTCACTGGCTATCTGACAGTGACTAGTATCTCTCTGTCCCTGGTGATGGTGCCAATGTAATGCATTGTATCCTGGCCCACTCACACACTGGCAGTAGTTTTTTTTTGACTGTTGCGAGTTCTTCGATAACGCCATTGTTGCATTCTTGTGCAACCCCACGTTATAGAAAAGTCATGCTTTAGAAACAGCGCTTAAAGTGTTAGCGATGTAATCGCATAACAGTCAACACATGCATTAGAAACAGTGCCCCCAATTCGTCAAACATGTCGCAGCAAATTTGTGTGAACAAAACGTGTGTTGTAGCAGAACGAGCTACGTTCAAGTCTGAAATGAGGAATGTGCTACCTTTCTCCAGGCTCAAACCCACATGTCACATATGGAGGATCACTCAAATCAATCCATTCCTTTGTGTCACTTTCAGAGGGAGGAGAGATTAATCTGTTCCATCCGCACTGAATTTAGTTTCTGATGTCTCAGATGAAAAAACCCTTTCAAATGTTCTGATGGCATTTGTTGAGATTGCGGTGTGTTTGTTGTTACAGGTTAAATGGCTCGTTGCCTGTAAATGTGGAGCCACAGAATGCGACTCTGTTCTTCAAAAGGACTGTGACCTATGACCTCGCTGGGACATATGTCTGTGAAGCTACAAACGCAATTGGTACCAGGTCGGGTCTGGTTGAGGTCAACGTTACAGGTAGGATGGGGCCTGTGGAAAAATCTTTATTAACCAAAGCTTGCTAATCTTGAACCTGCTATCTTTGCAGCAACCCATAATCGCATGATTGGTGTGCGGCGCGGTGTTCTAAATACTTTCTTGCTGAATCTAAGCACTTTACTGTTCTCATCTCTCATCTGTCATGGAGCTATTCTCACCTTCATTTAGTTTTACAAATCCAACTGCCAGACTCAAATGTCATCCTCTCATCATTTATGAGTAGATGCAAGAGGAGCGATTGTTAGAATCAAACGAGGTGAAACTTTGAGATCTCTGCCTTGTACAGATAAGAACCATCTCGACTCTTGCAGAACAGTGCAGTAGGGATGGGAAGTCAGGGGCACATTCTTCATTCTGAGTTAGTTACCACGCTGAATGACAAATGAGATAACGTGACCATTCCTCTCCATCTTTGATTAGATCAAGAATTCAAAGTAAGAGTAAAGCACACAATTGCGCGCAATGGTCAACAGAAAAGGTGTAAATTCCGAATTGAGAAGAAGAATATCCAGACACTAACCAGTCTGTCAGGGTTACTAAGGAAGTGGGCACATCATTGTTTGTGAAAAGGGCAAGGCTGAGCGAGGGCAAGAGAAAGAGATCTATTCTGTACCATCTGTCTAGGGAGGAAATGGATCAGTCAGGTTTGATGGATCAGAATTGTGCCAAAGGGATGGTGTGAGGTGGCCTGTCATAATTTCAGAATGTGGTCCTGAGGTCTTCAGGAACTGACATTGTTCATTACTGAGGGGTTATGAAATGTTAAACATGACACCAAGATAATGGGGCTGCAGGGGATATTAAATGATTTTTGTTTCAAATGTTTAGTAGATCCACACAAGTTTTTAATGATGCACATCACCAACTATTGCAACAGCTACTTGTTTCAACTCCATTTCAGTCATTATCAGCTCCTCAAACCTCGACAAAGATTATATTTTAAGTTTATATTATACAATATAAGAGGATGCTTATAATATCAGCAAATAATGAATTTGAGTGATAGTTGCCGCATCTGTATATAATTATTGCAGAACAATTATTCAACAAGACAAAGGTTACTCCCATGAATGCTTGGGGCTCTGTTATTCCTGTGCACAACTGGATGCAATTACTATTTCACTTCCATCCCTCCTTTCATTTTAACCATTTGTACATGGGTTACTAGTTAATCCTTGCTACAAGGAGGCCTGAGCTCAATGCTTTGTGTCGCACTTATCAGCACTAGCCCATAAGGGACACTTCGAAAAGGGAACACTAATTTATACAGCACAACTTAAATACCATGGTATCCCTCTGTCAAATGTATGGGTTAGCTGCTCAAACAGAAAATGCTGTAATCCTTCTCTCTAGTCTATTGGTATTAAACCTGCACAGAAGATTCTGTGAAAGTTTGTGAACTGATGGGCGGAAGATGGTTATTGCATGACATGATACTGTGTTGGGAAATGGGTGCCTTGCTGGGTCTTGTTAGTATTGGTCTAAGTAATCGCATGGTGTGTTGGAAGGGGTCTGTCTCAGTTGGGAGTGCAATTTAATGATGTCTGCCCTCAAGTAAAAGCCCTGCAGTCAGACTGAGAAGTTTGTGCAGATGTGACAGGATGGTCTGCTTTCAGATGCAATATTTTTTTTGATGTCTGTGTCCTTGGCTGCAGTGCGCTAGACATTTTTAGCAATTGCTAAAAGAGGATGTTGGGACTGCAGTATTGGCATTTTTAAGACCGTTCATGTTTCAAATGCTGTAGTTTAGAATGAATCGTATAAAATCTTGTTTTTTTTTAAACTTCTCATTTATACAGGGGTAATCTTTAGTCCATTTTTGGCTCCCTCACAGCTTGTCCTCAAGGTACAACCAGTTGGCAAAGGGAGAGAGACGTGACTTGGAAACTCGGGAATTAGGAAATGGCATCAGAATGTGTTTTGACAAGTTTTTTTTTCCCTCTCGCGTCGCCCACAAACCAAACAACTGAAGTTATTCAACACGCAATCTCAAACTGCAGGCAATGTCAGTTCCTTCCATTTAATGGGTCCGTCCTTAAAATGAATCATCTCCGAGGTTCAAAAACCTGAATAAATTATGTCTTCCATTTCTTTGGACAGTTCATAATGCTACTGCACCTCGGACATTGGTGGATGTGATTAGCTTTGCTACTCTTGTACGTTTTTTGTGTTTGGGGTGGGGGGTTGGAAGGATGGGTTGTCATCCAAAAGATAAGCTACAAGAGTCAATTCCTGGTTCCCATTTGAGTCCGAACTTGATAAGTATTTGGTTCTGTTTTGTGGGCTGTTTTCCTTTAGGAGTGAGAGAGAGAGGCAGGGATTATGGGAGCTGAAAGTGGGTGGCACCCTGTAGATGAAGGTGGTGAGGTGTCCCCAGGGTGAGAGTATGGCATGGAGGCTGTGGGGGAAAGAGATAGTAGTGTGAGAGACTTAGTGAGAGGTGTGTACAGCAGCAGAGAGAGAGTGTGAGTGCGAGGTATCAGAGAGATGTTGGTTGAGTGGAAAAGGGTATTGACCTTTGTCCTATGCTGCTGGGCATTCCTCCAGATGTCTGGGACCTGGGGACTTCCTCGGACCAGGCTGGTCATGATGGCCTACACAGCTGGTTCTGAGGAAGAGTAAACCTCCTCTGCATGATCTCGTCCCGCTGGAGTTCCTGGTCCTTGCCCACTGAAGGCCGGTATCTGTCACCAAGTCTCCCTTTGTTTACACGTGCAGAATCCCTGACACTAATCCAGCTCCCTCAGCCAGCTCTCAAAGTGAACAGAACCTCTGACACTCCTGATTTTTTTTAAATGTTGAAATTCCTCTTAAACCTTTTTTTATTAACCAATTTTTCTAACCAACCTGTTCAGAGATGTTATTACACACCTCTTGAGCAGGTGGGAGTTGAACCTCGGTCTCTTGGTCCAAAAGCAGAGACATTATCGCTACAGCCAGGGCTTCCTGATTGGAGTTGGAGTGCGGTGCTGGAAAAGCACAGCAGGTCAGGCAGCATCCGAAGAGCGGGAGAATCGACGTTTTGGACGTAAGCCCTTCATAAGGAACGTTTGGAACCATGAAGGGCTTATGCCCGAAATGTTGAGTCTTCTGCTCCTCAGATGCTGCCTGACCTGCTGCGCTTTTCCAGCAACACACTTCTCGACTTTGACCTCCAGCATCTGCAGCCATCATCATTTTTGTGACTGGGGCTGTTAATCTCACCCCTATTCTATGACATGCACTTGGCTGCCCTTGTTACAGTCACTACACCCACCCAGCAGGATGTCTGCCATGGGGGACAAATGTCAGGGCAGCTCCAGACTGGCAATCTTAGTCTGGGGTGGACAATGAACTTTAAACAACTTAGCCAAAGAAAACGTGTAAGGTTTCTTCCTATTGATATGAATTGTCAAGAAGACATGATGAACAACTGAGGTGTCATCTAACCAGGCTTACTGACTTTTTACTGTGGTTTGTCAGGCTGAAGAAAGCATCTGGATGGGTATATGGATGGGAAGGGTTAGAGGGATATGGGCTGGGTATATGGATGGGAAGGGTTTAGAGGGATATGGGCTGGGTATATGGATGGGAAGGGTTAGAGGGGTATGGGCTGGGTATATGGATGGGAAGGGTTAGAGGGATATGGGCTGGGTATATGGATGGGAAGGGTTAGAGGGGTATGGGCTGGGTATATGGATGGGAAGGGTTAGAGGGATATGGGCTGGGTATATGGATGGGAAGGGTTAGAGGGATATGGGCTGGGTATATGGATGGGAAGGGTTAGAGGGGTATGGGCTGGGTATATGGATGGGAAGGGTTAGAGGGATATGGGCTGGGTATATGGATGGGAAGGGTTAGAGGGATATGGGCTGGGTATATGGATGGGAAGGGTTAGAGGGATATGGGCTGGGTACATGGATGGGAAGGGTGAGAGGGATATGGGCTGGGTACATGGATGGGAAGGATTTAGAGGGGTATGGGCTGGGTATATGGATGGGAAGGGTTAGAGGGGTATGGGCTGGGTATATGGATGGGAAGGGTTAGAGGGGTATGAGCCAAATGCTGGCAAATGGGACTAGGTCAGATTGGGATGTCTGGTTGGTGTGGGTGAGTTGGACCATAACCTCTGTTTCCGTGCTGTATGACTCTGACTGTGTTTTTATTTCAGATTTCCTCAATAGACTAGTCTTTTGTTTCTGCCATTTTCTTCCATGTTTTCTTTCCACAACTGCTTTTACACACTTTTTCTTTTTCATCATCTTTCATAAAATCATTAGGGCTTACAAAGCTGGATGCTATTCGACCTTAGGTTTCTGTGCCAACTCTTCCTTCCCCGTAGATGTCCATCCATTCAAGATCGATCACACATTCCCCTGCACACTCTCAGCCCTGTATCGTCATCTTGAGCTTTAAATATTTATTTACTTTTTTGCATTAAATATTCCATGGTCTCTGCTTTGATCATTTGATGCAGCAGGGTATTCCATGTTCCAGCACCCTCTGTTGTAAAACAGTTTTTGCTGCTTCAGTCCTCATACTGTGACCATTTCAAATCAATGATCCCTTATCACTCATTCCTCAACCAGTGTAAACTATCTTTCTCCAATCACTTTATTAAAACATTGCAAAATTCTTAAAATCTCCTCACTATTCACCAGCTTCCACGTGCCCTCACCTTTAAGCAATTTGAACCCTAAGCTCTGTAATTCCATCTTGAACAATCTCCACTGCTATCTTCTCCCATAAGACACTACTTCAAATTGATACTTTGACTAAACTTTCGATTCCCGTTCCTAGTGTTGTACATCGCTCAGCTTTGTCTCTTGTTAAGCTGCAGTTAAGAATCTTGGTATGTTTTACCGTGTTAAAGGCGCTATATAACTGCAGACTATTTAGATACTGACTTGTTTCTCTCCTCACCCACTCCACACATGCATTTCTGTGCATTCAGAAAGGAATTTTTTTTAGATTACTTAGTGTAGAAACAGGCCCTTCGGCCCAACAAGTCCACACTGACCCTCTGAAGAGCAACACACCCAGACCCATTCCTCTATATTTACCCCTTCACCTAACACTACGGACAATTTAGCATGGCCAATTCACCTAACCTGCACATTTTTGGACTGTGGGAGGAAACCAGAGCACCCGGAGGAAACTCACGCAGACACGGGGAGAATGTGCAAACTCTATACAGACGGTTGCCTGAGGTGGGAATTGAATCCGGGTCTCTGGCGTTGTGAGGCAGCAGTGCTAACCACTGTACCACCCACTGAATTGGCTTTCAGTTTTCTCAAATCTGCAATGTTAATCTGCCCCCTTTTTAAATATAGATTCTGATTGTGTTTCATTGAATATCTTTGATCATCGAAGATGCTCTTATTCTGATATTGAGTGCAAGGGTCATCTATTAATGACCTCTTTGCCTGTGCACGAGTAACTCCAAAGCATTAAATACCTCTGCTTTCAGATGATTTTATCTCTCTCTGTCTCATTCGTTTACACGTTTTTATATTTGCCTCTCTTCTTTTTTCCTCACAAGCCATATTTCAAATTAATGAACGGAAGTCGCAAGATAGCTTCAAATAGGAAGACTTGAAAGTTGGTGTGTTTCCTGCAGCTTGTCTTAAATATTACGGGGAGTCAGGTGGGTTTATGGTTTAGTGAGGGTGCTGGATGAGGTGGAATTGATTAACCCAACAATCATGTGCAAGCACTCTTGGCTAGTAACAGCACTCTAAGTGAAAGTAACTTCATTAGTGAAACTGACAAGAGTTTGAAAGAGTTGTTACAGCTCACAGCTGTTTATTACAATGAGGATAGTGAGCAGTGGAATCTGAAATATTCCATCACTTCGGCAATGTTTCACAATTTGAAAATCCAGATATTTTGAACAAACTAAAGCAGATTGCAATTGAGCCGTTGACCCTGGATGCACAGATCATCCCTCGGGCTCCTGAATGTGCAAAAATAAATCAATGGGTTTTATTGATTAGCTACCAGATAATGCACTGTAGGTCAAATCCTGTAATGTTTTTAAACGTTAGGCTCATCCAGGGTGACCCTCAAATTCAATGGCTCTCCATTTTCACTTGTTTTAATAGTTATCAGATGTAAGATGTTTGTGAGTTAAATGCATGTGTACAACTGTGACTTTCTCCATTTACATTCTGAAATTATTTCACTTTCAGAGGATAAAGATAGAGAGGTAGGAAACTGAGGAAGAGAGTAATGGGCACTATTGGGGAAAACAGAGAGTAGGCTGGGGTAATAACCAACTTGGGCTCGGAGGACTGCCTGTAGTTTGCCAGATGTTCTGTATTACACCAGTGTGTTTATGTACTAGATCTTTGGGAAAGGAAATTTAATGTTAATACATGGCAGATGTTGCATAAAACTCAAAAGTTCATGCTGGATTTTCATTGGTAAAATGATGCCAATTGTTCTCTTACCAGTAGGTGATTAGATTGTTTTAATCGCCTGTTTTTTGATCTGGACTTGTGAAGTTGATGAAAGCAGTAATTTTCAGTGGGGAAATTGGATAAATGCTTCAACATTAAAAATTTTCAGGGTTATGTTGAAAGAACAGGAAAGCAGAGTTAATTGAACAGCTCGTTCAAAGAGCTTGTGCAGGTACAGTTGATCGAATGGTCTTTTGTGCTGTAAAAGATCCGTGAATCTTCTTTTTAAACAATTCTTTTCTTGTCTCCCTTCCTGTCCTTCCTCTCAGCCCCTTTTACTATTATTGGGAAATTGTATTTCAGGTTCAGAATCTTTGTACCAATCCCTCTTGGCTCTGCACATTCACCATGAATAATTATAGAATCACAACAGTGTGGAAACAGGTCATTTGGCCCATTGAGTCCACATTGACACTCTGAAGAGCATCCCATGCCACTGCCCTCTTCCTGTAACCCTGCATTTCCCATGGTCAATCCTGACCTGCATATCTTTGGACTGTGAGAGAAAACCCACGCATAAATGGGGAGAATGTGCAACAGACAGTCACCCGAGGCTGGAATCAAACCCAGGTTCCTGGTGCTGTGAGACAGCGGCGCTGACTGCCTTGGGATAAGGTGTAGATCATTTAAGACTAAGATGAGAAGGAACTTCTTCATAATTCTGAACCCAAATGCTGTTGCAGCTCAATCATTGAGCATATTCAAGAGAGAAGTTGATCAGTTTATGGAAACTAATGATGTCAAAGGATGTCGAGGTAGTATGAGGAAGTGGCATTGAGGTCAGTCGTTAGCCATGATTTCGTGAAATGGTGGAGCAGGCTCCTAGTGTTGAATTAAAATATCCACACATAGAACTAGAGCTTTCTCTCTGTTTTGGGAATGCCCACTACGAAGGCTACTCTAGTTTTACCTGTCAATCTCTTTGAAGACTAGCCACACCATTCCTTAGGGCAGCACAGTGTCTCCGTGGTTAGCACTGCTGCCTCATTGTGCCAGCTACCTGGGTTGCATTCCCGCCTCGGGCAACTGCCTGTGTGGAGTTTGCACATTCTCCTCGTGTCTGTGTGGGTTTCCTCTCAAGGTCCAAAGATGTGCGTATTAGTTGGATTGTCCATGCTAAACTGCCCATAGTATCCAGGGATGTGCAGGGGCTAGGTGGATTAGCCAGGGGGCAGGATTACAGGCATAGGGTAGGTGTGGTGGGTCTGAGTAGGATGCTCTTCAGAGGGGTGGGTGCAGACTTGATGGGTCAAATGACCTCTTTCCACACTGTAGGAATTCAGTGATTCCTGGATACTGCCCAACAACAACTTAAATATTTTAATTGTGAATTCAGCATAAAATTAAGTAATTTTTAAAAATTAATTAAAATTTTTTATAAATGCATATTGCATTTGTAATATATTTAGAGGTATGGCACTGAGGCACATAAGGAAAAAGTAGGTCATGTAACCAAAAGCTTAATCAAAGAGAGAGGTTTTAAGGAGCCCCAAATGAGGGGAAAGCAAGGTCGAGAGTTGGCAAAGTGCTGGGAGGGGAACTCAGGATATCCACAGGCCTAGTCACTAATGTTAACAGTGATTCAAATTAGAGATGCTATAGGAAGCCAGAATTGAATAGAAGTAAATGTTTCTGAAGGATGTGGAATTGGAAGAGATTAGAGAGCTAGGGAGGTGTATGAACGCAGAGGCATTTGGAAACAAGATTGAGAATTTTAAAATCAAGACAAAATGTGACCAGAAGTTGGTGTAGGTCTGTGACCACAGTGTCATAATTGAACACAATCTTGGGGTAAGCCTTGTTAGATGTTTGGATGACCTCAAGTGTCCAGAGGGTAGAATGGGGGAGACTATTCAGGAGTCTGTCAGAACGGTAGAATCTCGAGGTAAGAAAAGGATGGCTGAAGGTTGAACACAATGCAGTGATGTTCGCAGGTTATAATTTCCTGAAGTTGATCTGTGGAAACTGTAGCAGAATATTCCCTTAATGGTTACTGAAGCTAGTAAGCTTGATTTAAAGAGAAGTTGCCTTGGTAACAATATTTTAAATGGGAATGCGAAAGCATGTAAGCATGGTGTAATTGTGTAAGGTTCCAATTCTGCACTGACAATCGAGCAAATGACTGATTAATGCAAGTCCTTTGTGGCTCATTTGCTGCTTTCTGTTTGTCATGTTGGAAGACATGAACAGATCCAGGGTTCAATGAGTTGACGGAGCTGCTCGCTGAAGTGGTCACCAATCACACGCTCTGATTGCTGATAGTGTTTCATTATTGGAATTGTTTTTAAGCGTGAGTGGTAGTGTATTAGCGCAATATTCCATCAGCACTGTAGAGCTCGTCCTGCATTCCCTGACCCAAATCCTGCGATGTTGCTGTGACAGACGATTGAGCTTGATGCTGTTTGTTACTCGAGTTCGATGGACATTTTTTGTGACTGGTTTGCTGTGTTGATCTAGACTGCAACAGTTGATACTGGTCTTAAATTTTGTTTTAAAGATTTAAATCAAAGCTAGTAAAGTCTTTGATCTAAACGCAGAGTTGACTTAATGCACATAGTCAGTTAACTAACTCCTTGTTATGGTAAATTGTATGAACCCTGGAACTCCCTACCTGTTGTGAGTCGACTGACAGGACATGGTTCAAGAGGCAGCTTGCACCCATCATCTCAAGGGGCAACTAGGGACGGGCAATAAATGCTGACCCAGCCAGTGACACCCACATCCCACAAGGGAGTTTAAAAAAACCCTTAAATGGCCAACAGTGAAACCTCAAACATTGCAGTTGCTGATTTAATATTCTTTTTGTTTCACCTCCCACCACAAGTTACTTTAATAACCAGAAAATCAGATTGGAATCCAATTCTACACCACCAGTAGGCTCTGGCCTTGATGGTGGAGTAGGAATCCAAGGTCAGCGCAACCTTGTGTCCCCCTGTAAAGTGGGATGTTACAGAGAAGAGCTCACTAGTTTGTTTCTACTGGAAGCTGTCATGAATGTTGCTCTGCAGTGGGCGAATACTTCGACCTGCACTAGACTGAAGCAGGCAGACTCCATAGTAGGTTAGTATAAATCTTGCTAATGACTAGTCTATGATTTGCATTGGCTCTCCAGTGTAGGAAATTCATAGGATTGAGGGGCCCGTCTGTCAGTTTAGGTTCAGGGTCTGACTACATAATAAGTTAATGTTCCACAAACTATCATTACCCAGAACAGACTATCCCCACAGTAGTCAGAATGTTGTTATGGTTTACAAGCTGTAATGCTATAGCACTTTACTAAAATTTAAATTGTTCATGATTCGAGTCAGTATTGATGTTTGGTTGTTTTTGAGTATTATAGTTTAACATTCTTTGCGTCATTCCAATCTCATTTTCCTTTTCCAAATACAAGCGTTCTCAGATACACAATGCAGCAGACAGCATTACAGGAGTCTCCTTCTCTCCAGTCTCCCAGTACCTTGGTTTGAACAAGATACTGGCTCCTTTCCAGATGAATGTGTCATTTTGAACATCAATGCTTGCAGCGATTATGAGAGTTAGGGTTACAAATAGAAATCTACAAAACAGCCTGGGTTGTTAGTGGGCAGAACGATTCTGGGATCAAAAAGTACAAAATTAATAAACTGAGGAGTATAGCAATCTGAGATGTGGTTAATTCAGTGTCCATCAGCATGTTAAATTTTGACATATTTCAATGACGTAGTTAAAAATCACACACCACCAGGTTATAGTCCAACAGGTTTAATCGGAGGCACTGTCTTTCGGAGCGCTGCTCCTTCATCAGGTGGTTGTGCAGCGCTTCGAAAGCTAGTGCTTCCAATTAAACCTGTTGGACTATAACCTGGTGTTGTGTGATTTTTAACTTTGTACACCCCAGTCCAACACCAGCATCTCCAAATCATGACTACTATGATGTAGACTAGGTAAACAGTCCATAATTTCTGAGTTTGCAGTGGTTCTGAAACTCTGAAATGTTGTAACCACTTAGGAGGATAAGACTTCAGGAGCACATAGAGAGCTGGGTCAGGCTCATGAAGGTGACCAGCTTACCCAGTGAATGATCTTGGCGCTTGCATTGTTTAAGCCACTAGTTTTAATCACTGTCCAACAGGAAAGGGCTTGATATTCTAAGTCACACTTATAATTCAGTTCTCATACTCCTGCAAACTCTCACTCCCTTCATTCTTGTCCTCACTAGGGTCCTGATTCTTGCCACTTAAATAGAACTTGTTAAATTTGAACACAACTAGACCTCCTGTGTGTGTTCTGTGAAATGGAAAAGCACACAAGCACATTTCAAGGCAGTAATCCTTCTCATGGGATCATGCTGTGCCCCTTGCGCTTTACTTGAATATTCTGATAAGCTCCTGATGATGTCATGCCAATGCAACATGACTCGATGTATTATTATTAATCTCTTTCCAGAGGACACCAAGTTAAACAAATCACTGGTATTCTGGGATATTTTGAAATGGATGGAGAAAAAATTAGATTATTAATGTACTGGGTGGCATTTGGCATGATGCTAACTCTCTTCCCTATTATTGATGAGCTGTAAGAAATCTTCGCTTGGTTGTTAATTGGCATTCAAAGAGTTTGCCGAGTGTGTGACATTTTATCCGCTACAGCTTAATAAGAATTCTGATTACAAAATGCCATCCAAATTGTATTAATAATTGAAGATTTTTAATCCGTGTCTGGTCTTTCTGCTAAAATTACAATTTCAGGTAGTTTCCTCCGGGTAAGTCAACTTTTCAACATGACCGAGGCAAGAAGCTGCGTTGATCCAAATTGGGTTAGTTTGTGCTTATCAGTATGAGGCAGGGCAGCTGGGGAGCCAACGTGTCTACTATGTGCTCAATAATTGTTTTTAAAAAGAATCCAGAATGAGTCATAATCATGGCTTAGGCACACAAGCAACATAAGCAGAGTTAAACTTGTGGTTCCAGGAAAGAATGGCATCTCCTGTGGAATTTTGCTGCTATTAACAGATTCTAGACCAGACACACTTAAGTTAGAATTTTTTTTAAAAATTGTTTCTTTTTCAATTTTTATGTGAATTTTTCTGTATTATTTTCTCCACTCCTGAACCCGGCTGTTGCACAATTCCACAAGCTGTTTTCGGTCACTTTTCTCGTTCAGTTTGAGCCCCCTGACACATTGTGTTATCACGATAGGGCTTGTTTCAGTCTCCACCCCTCATGGTGCCCAAGCAAGTACTAGTGCAAACCTTGGCTTATTATTCCTCCCTGAACTGCTCAGACTGCTTATATTGTTTCATTCCATGGTGAGATTAGCTAACAGAACGCCTTCTGTTTTCTCCGGTTACTAAAATGCAGAATTTACACATTGGGAAATAAACTACTTCCCTCTGTGTCAGGGTTAGTTGCTGAAGCCCTGAAGGGCTTTTGCCTGAAACATCGATTTTCCTGCTCCTCGGATGCTGCCTGACCTGCTGTGCTTTTCCAGCACCACTCTGATCTAGACTCTGATCTCCAGCATCTGCAGTCCTCACTTTTGCCTAGTCAGGGTTAGTTGCCTTGGCTGTAGTTGAGTATGGCCAAAGGCAGAAGAATAAAGCTCCTCTCACTGTGTCCAAAGCTCTCTGTGACAGCAGGTACAACGATGACAATTTTCTCAGCTACTTTACCAACCGTGCTGTGGTCTCTGCGCGTTGCTATCAAATATACAGTATGCCAAGGTCTTCCCTTAAACCAAACAGCAGTACAGCTACAAAAGGGTACCACCATCCCCACAGCTGGTGTCCTACTCAGCATAGAATAAAAAAAAACTGTTGTGCGACCAAAGAAACAAAGTGAAAAAAACTTCTTTAACTCTAACAAAGAGCTAGTACAGCTGCATAGGGCCAAATGGCCACCTTGCATGGTGCACAGCTGTCTAATTCTGTGGATCGCTGTTCTGCCGTAACGTGCTTTAATGATGAAAAGGTTTCAATCCCATCTGTTTATCCTAATCACTTTGTGATATCCTTTCTCCAGAATGTAGAAGTGGAGCCCCATCAAAATATGTTTAATGTATTGCTGAGATTCTAGTGTTGGACAATCAGGTTTTCTCTCTCAGCTGTTTCGGTCATGAATACTGATGGTGGAAGTCTTTTCAGTTGGTCTCCAGCCACAGTGAAAGACTGTGTTTGTACTGTCGGACCCTCGCATGAGATTACACTTGCCTTTCATTCTAATTGTCTCTCATCTCTCTCTGTCCCTATACAGCGTTTATAAAAATACTGTTTAAGAATTCCTGCAAGGTGCTGGAGAATACTATGTAATTAAAATGTTTCGAGAGCTATTGAAAAGGCTCTGCTTTGTGCGATTTTACAGAAGTGCTTGAGTTTTTAGGTGCAGTTTGCATAATCAGTAAACGTGCTCTCTATTTTCTAACTGATCTTCTTTAACTAGTTTTGTGTGTTCACTCTTAAGATGGAGGTGAAAGGTGTTTGTCACCATGTTTGTCACTGACCTTGTGAGTATACCTCGGTATGTATGTTTTCAGAGGGATAGAGGAGTTTTATTTCCAAACGAGCAGCAAATTGATCTGGGAAATCTGGAAACGTACTTCCCCAACCTTTGCTGGATCTGAGAGTTTCCCTTGGGGACTGGATGTTTGGTGCTGAAGGGGATTTCTGATGGCCATGGAGAACATGTCTGTAGCTGCAGTTTCATATCAGGAAAAGAAGTTAAAAACAAAAAGTGGGAGAGACTACCAGTCACTTGGGTGGTCCTGAGGTACTACATGAGCTTATTGGCCAGTAATTTAACAGATTTAACATTCAACATTAAATGAGGACTCACTGTATCTATATTTTGAACCAGGGCCCATAGTTTAAGGATACAGTGAGAGAGATAAGGAGAAATGTCTTCCCCAGAGAGTGGGGACTTGTGGAATTCTCTGCCACAGAGAGTGGTTGAGGCTGAAACATTGAATTTTTTTTTAAGGAGTTAAATATGGTTCTTAGGACTGAAGGGATCAAAGGGTATTGGGGAGAAAGCAGGATCAGGGGCTGAGTTAAGTGATCAGCCATGATCATAGTGAATAGTGGAGCTATTTGAATAGTGAAAAACGTCTGCTATCTTTATCAGAATGAAAGTCCATACTGTAATTCCATGTGTCTCAAACAAACTGTCTTAAGGACTTTAGATGTCAGCCATGGCTCAACTGGCAGTAACCTTCCTGCCAAAGTTTGAGTGTTTAAACGCCACTCCAGACATCTAGCTCTCAAACCAGGCTCGGGATTAGGAGAGTACCAAGGGAGCTGTATACTGTACTGTCAGTCACCTTTCCAATCAGCTGTTAAACTGGGACTCTGCCTGTACCCTCAGATGGAAACAATGTCGTGTTGCTATTTGAAGAAGGATAGAAGAGTTTTCCTGACCAACACTTTTATCCCTCAAACAATACCAGGCCATGCATCTTATTACTGTTCATAGCATCTTCTTATTCTGCTTTGCTTACATTACCACAAGGGCCTACTTTCCAAAAGTACCACATTCGCAATAAAATGCTTTGGTATAAAAAAGCACTGTGTAAATGCTGTTTCCTCTTTCAGCCGGGCCTGCTTCAGATATTTGAATTCTCTTGTGCAAGTGAAATCCTACTTCCCAAAGTGGACGACCTCACTTTGCGCTCCATCTGGCAGTTTTTTGCTCACTCACTTAACCTTGTCTCCTCATTGCAACTTTGCAACTCCCCTATCTTTGTGCTGTCAGCAAATGTGGCTGCAGTACAATCTGTCCTTTCATCCAAGTCATTAATATAGATCATAAATAGTTGAGATCCTCGCCTGAACTCGATTGCACTTCACTAATTGCAATTTGCCAATTTGAAAATGACCCATTTATCCTGTTTCCTGTTAGTTACTAATTGGGTGACACTGTTCTTGAGACTAACAGTGATGAAGGGGAAATCAGACAGTGCTGAAAAAAACTGTCAATAGACTGAGGAAAATGAAGCTTGAAATATACAAGAAGGTAATAAAATGGTCTTGAGTGAGATAGTTCTGAGAGAATGATGGGCTCAGTAAGTGTGGTTTAGAAAGTCCTTTATGAGTAACACTCTAAAACTCTATTTGATTGAAACAGATCATACTTACAAGTATTGTCAGTGAAAATGTGATGCTCGAAATCACCACTTTGTTGGAAATTATAGCTGGGAGCAGTCAGTCAAAGAAATTGGTAACTAGAATGACCAGGAGTGACAGAGAGGCGGAGAAATGACTTTTTTTGCAAACCATCATTGAGAACTGCTTGTGACAGTCTGATACTGAAAGTGTAAGGTATTAGTGAGATGGAGAAGTATCAGAAAGGAAAGTTGATCAGCCAATTAGATTCAAGATTTTTAAAATTCCTTTTATCAGCAGAAGGAATGAGGAAATGTGTGCATTTGCAAAATGTAGGAAGTAAAAGGAGCTGATCAGAATGATGTGCAGACACAGTAAGGCAGCATTAACAGCAAAAAGATGGATTGGAAGGTTGGAAAGGGTTAACAGAAACTGGAGAAGAGGGATTTATTCAAGGAACTTGGTTGAGCAGAGGAACAATAGGAAACCGTGAAAAGCAGCTGTGTGTTTACCATGAATATCCATCTGCCTGTTCTGATTCCTGGTCACTGTTTGCAATCTATTCCTCAGCACATGTTAATGTCACAAATGCCGCATATGATCACATGATGTTGAGACATGTGACCTATTACATAATGCAAAGCTGGTGCAAGAAGAAAACTGAAAAGAAACTAGGACAGGAGAGAAGGTGTTCACACATCGAGCAGAGGATGGTACCGACAGTTTAAAGTGCCATACTTACACTCTGATTTACAGCAGTGGTTGGACAGTTTTGTTTTGAGCCACTGTTAATAATTCAGTTATTTTAATGGAAATGACAAATGCAGTTGGCTTTGATGGACTTGGAATGAATTTCCAATTTTCATAAAATTGTCTGAGCTTCATAAATTGAGTACTTCAGCTGACACCTCCTCGTGCCTAAGAGCACAATAGTTAAAGAATTTAGAATATTGGGCTGGGTGTTTAGTTCCAAAATTAGCATTTTTATAGTTTTTTAATAGTTTTAATTGATAAAGACTAAATTTAAAATTAATCTTCAAAATTGCTCAGTGTGAGCTGTAGATACCACTTAAGTACTTTGAGCCCAAGTTCATGCAGATTGAAGAGTATCTGAATCGTAGAATCCTACAGTGCAGATAGAGGTCATTCAGCCCATTGAGTCTGCATTATCCTTCCGAAGAGCATCCCATCCTATCCCTGTAACCCCACATCTGCTATGGTTAACCCAGCTAGCCTACACACTGTGGGGCAATTTCCCATGGCCAGTCCATCTAACCTGCACATCTTTGGACTGGAGGAGGAAACTGGAGAACTCAGGGGGGGACCGACAGAGACGTGGGGAGAATTTGCAAACTCCACAGAGACATCCACCCAATGCTGGAATACAAAGCGGAGTCCCTGGCAGTGTGAGGCAGCAGTACCAACCACTGAGCCACCGTGCCAGGCATTATGTAAAGCCAGTCTGGTTTTGTCAGATTGAAAGTTTTGTGAACCACAGTAGAAAGGTGATTTAGGCAAACTATTGTAGCAGACTGTGTAGTTTGTGTTTACACTCTGTGTGCACAGTGTATTCAGACAGCTCACAAAGGGTGGCCTAGCAATAAAGTTTCATGAGTTCTGGGAATAGATCGCCATAGTCTGTACTGCGGGTAAGGACATTAGAGATATTGTTCAGGATAGGTCAGTTATTCCCAAAATAAGCTCCAAGTACCATCAGCACCTTCCTTGCAATCTGTATCCATTGGGAGTTGGTGATTGATGGGGGATATTTTGGAGAATTTGAGGGGAATAGAATTTTCTGTTTTCAGTTTGTCAGGTGGGGAACCCCGGTGCTAGGTTTGTTATTGTCATCGCTGCCAGGAAATGCATTTTGCATTATCGAACAAATGAGCTAGCACAGGCACTTTGACCCAATGGCATCCTCCCTTTCACATTAAACATTTATGGGTCAGCAGATATGTTTTCATTCTGGTCAGAATGTGAGACTTTGCACACACAATAGCTACTACAGCTGCCTCCATAACACTTACTGCATGTTTATTTAGCTATTCAGCAGTGCAGGCATCACTGGCAAGGCTGGAATTTTATTGGCCATCCCCAATTGCCCATGGAAGGTGTGGTGGGTTACCACCTTCACAGTAGCTACAAGTGTATTGCACAAATCAGTTACCAGTCAACCATCATGTAAAGGCCAGGTTAGGTTCGGGCAGGTTATTTTCTTGCCTACATTAGTAAACCAGTTGGGTTTTTACAAGATCAGATAATTTCATGGTCATCAGAAATATTTATTGAACTGAATTCAAATTCACAGCGTTCCTTAGAAAGAATCCCATTCATTTATCAAGGTTATAAAACCAGACTTCTGGATTACTAATCCAGTAGTATAACCGCTGTGCTTCTTACACTGTGCTCCACATGATGTAAAGCACATGTGGTCACTGAGGGGCATAAAGTGTTTTTCAATACAAGTTCTTTAGTTCTAAAGATTTCATTAAAGGGATACACTAATGAATGCTGCTGAACTTGAGTGGAACCCTGTGTGTTTTTGAGTCACTTTCACAATTAAAGGGGATATTGTGATGGGATGTTTTAAACTTAGAAGCTTGCAATCGCTGTATGAATCTTAAGTTGCTCAGTAATATAGTCCATGGGGTCTTTAACTGATGAAGCTGAGCTTTACAAGTACAGCCTGTCAGTCGTCATCTTCAGAGATCGGTCACTGCTGCTTGAGTTAAGTTGAGCGGACACTGAAATTCCCCCTCGGAACACATTCCGTGCCCTTTGCAATGCTATCCTCCCCTCCATAACCTACCTGTCTGACTTTGGACTTTGTACAAATTGATACCCCCTAAATGAAGAAAGACATGTTTGTGATGTAAGATTACTCACTACATCGATCTCGAACATTTGTGAACCCATTAATAATTTAACTTTAGAATCCTACAGTGTGGAAACAGGGCCTTCTGCCCAACAAATCCATTCCGACCCTTTGAAGAGCAACCCTCTCTGCTACCCTATATTTACCCCTAACTAATAACCTATGGGCAGTTTACCATGGCCAATTCACCTGACCTGTACATCTTTGGAATGTGGGAGCAAACCCATACAGACACAGGAGAATGTGCAAACTCCACATACAGTCGCCCGAGGCTGGAATTGAACCTGGGTCTCTGACGCTGTGAGGCAGCAGTGCTAACCACTGAGCCACCATATCATCTTATTCAGCTTATCCTCTGAGGAGCCTTTCATTGGCAGCAGGTTGGACTAGGAATGTTCAGGAGTCAGGCGTGTGATGTGTAACACGACTCCCTTTCATACTCCAATAGATGGCTAAGGCTGTTGTTTTTCCCAGAATCTCTAACAGGTTGCTCTTTGAATCATAGACAGGAGTGTCACCAGGTTTGATTAGTACGGTTTACTGTTGGGACAGTTTTAAAGTGGGAGGTGCAGGTGCACATTCTTTGAGTTTACACATTTCTTCATTGATACCAACTGTTCATTTTTTTTCATGATATTTTTATGACACTGGTGTTTTAATTAAGACAGTGTGACCCTTTTGATTTTGTTGCATATTCCAGGGCAAGGTCACAATTTTTGCTGGCATTTAAAGCTCACTATTTCCACACCAGAGTGCATTCCATGGGTTCTGCATCTGACCCTCACTGATACAGCCTTCAAAGCCTATTGCAAATGAGATAGATGGTAAAGGAGGAGAAACTGATGGAAAATCACTTCTCCAAGGACAGCCAGTGGCACTTTCTCTGAAGAAATTAGCTTCAAGCTCAACGTAACCTGACTGAAAGCAGAAAACAGGAAAGTGACAATGACATCCTGGTATCTTTTAAGAGATGAAGCCAGAGTGATGGTATCTGTAAGATTGTAGCAACAACCACCAGGGAAATCTCTACCCTGACGGGCCCAGGAACGAGTGGGCATGGATAGGGAGAATAGCCAAGGTATTTTTCCAAGGGTAGGGGAGTCTAAAACTAGAAGGCATAGGCTTAAGGTGAAAGAGGAAAGATGTAAAAGAGACCTAAGAGGCAACTTTTTCACACAGAGCGTGGTGCGTGTATGGAATGAGCTGCCAGAGGATGTGGTGGAGACTGGTACAATTACAACATTTAAGAGGCATCTGGATGGGTCTATGAATAGGAAGGGTTTGGAGGGATATGGGCCAGTTGCTGGCAAATGGGACTAGACTCATTTAGGATATCTGGTTGGCATGGACACGTTGGACCGAAGGGTCTGTTTCTGTGCTGTACATCTCTATGACTATGAATGCAGTTTGGATACAATTTAGTTTCAGTATTACTGCAGTTGGTTCAGGGTTATGCTTGCCATACCTCACCGCCGTTCAGGAGTTATTTGGATGTGTGCACCATTTTCCCAATGTTTATCAGTTTGGATTGTGAATATCCTCACTGTGGGATCATGTGCAGTATCGACATTTCTGGTAAATAGGAAACTAGCGATGCGATTGTTGACATGTGTTGACTGATCCCCATTGCATCTGCCATCCCTTAAAACTATTTTTATTTTTGGGAACACTTTAAAAGATGGAAAAAGTTAAAATGTTGTGTTTATCAATAATTCTTAGTTAGTCTAAAAGGTACATAATGAAAGGTGGAACCAAAAATAAAAGGGAATCTAAAAGCAAAGCAAGGACAAAGTTTACTTTTTTTTGGTAACAAATCTGTTTCATTGTGTCTCGTGTTGATACAGATTTTAGTAGAGCACGCATTCAAATTGTGACTTAGTGGAAAACTGTTCTATAGCGTTAGGTGCATTAGTCAGAGGAGGGTGGGTTACTCTTCAGCGGGTTGGTGTGGACTTGTTGGGCCGAACGGCCTGTTTCCACACTGTAGGTAATCTAATCTAACCTTCGTGCGGTTTATGTATCAAGCCCTTGAACATCTGAAACTACACGTCTAAAACTGACTGTGAAAAATGGCTTCGATCTTCCCTGGTTCAGAACAATGCTCTGTGTAAACAGGGCAACCTAAACCCAGTGTTGTTTACCAGCGTGGTCCTGAGGTGAGATTTTGGGATGGTGTGCTCTAAGGTAGCAATGGGCTGAATATTAACAGCTGCAAATAATCATTGAAATGATTACAGGCTTGGCCCATTGGACGATCTGAGGTCTGGTAGCTGGTTCAAAAACCCTATGAAGACATTCCTGATGAAGAGTTTATGCTCAAACCGTCAATTCTCCTGCTCCTTGGATTCTGCCTGACCTGCTGGGCTTTTCCAGCGCCACACGTTTTGACTCTGATCTCCAGCATCTGCAGTCCTCTCTTTCTCCAAAAGCCCTATGAACTCCCACCGCACTGAAACCTTCCAGTCCCTATCCCTCCCCACCACCAGACGGTAGGTGAATCTTCTATCACCCTCCCCTTTCCCTCACCCTCCCCTTTCCCTCACCCTCCCCTTTCCCTCACCCTCCCCTTTCCCTCACCCTCTCCTGTCACCGAGCTCTCTCAATGACAGAGGCAATGGAATGGGCCACACTGGGAAAAGCTTGGGAAGCACTGGACGTTCCAGTGTACCTCTGGCCATTTGTACCATACTGAGGTGAGGTGGTGGTGTGGTGTTAATATCAATGAGCTAATAATTCTTAACCACAGTCTAATGTTCTGGGGGCAGCTTCAAATCCCACCATGATAGGTGGTGAAATTTAAGTTCAATTTTTAAAAAGTCTGAAATAAAATGTGAGTCGAATGGGGACCATGTAACCACCATTGGTTAAAAAGAAAACCTCAGCTCCTTCACTAAGGAAATTTGCCTGGTCTGACCTACAAGTGACTCCAGAACTCAACTCAGTTGGCTCTTAATTACTCTCTGGCCAATTAAGGGTAGGCCACAAATGCTGGTTTTAATTCCCTTCTGTCCTCAGTAGATAAAGAAAGACTGGTCTTGCTAGAAAGGTCTGAGATATAAAAGTTGAAATACCAAAAACGTGAAAAAATTTTCAGTGACAGCGGCATCTCTCACACAATGTGTCAAATGCATTAAAAACAGAAAATCAAACTTGTGCTGAACTGCCGTACCTGGGATCTGTTTTCCCCTCTTGGGTGTATTGTTCAAATTATGAAAGCTTTCAGGCTGCTGTGCAAATAGCTAGAACAGACAGCACATTAAAAGGAAGTGTTGTAGCAGTGCATGATGGTAAACCTGCTTTCTGCAATTGTTACAATCGTATTTAATGCTTTTTGGAGTCTGGCTGGAGTGACCATCCTGATCGAGCTGAATAAATACACACTGCTGATGGTTACTATCATCTTGCTGGGGCATCAGCAATGAAAAGCAGACCACTCCCACTCCCAGTCTTGAATGATATGCTGAGATCGTTGTGAATTCACAGGCTGCACTGCAACTGCCCTCAGTGCACTCCATGCACCACCCAAGTTGTGAAGGAATGCAGCTCCAGCCGATGCTTCGGAGAGCCAAATATAGATCCGTGATGGCACAAACAAAGAGAACCGAAAACAGAGCGTGGCATGGCCAAGCATCACCGTGCCAAAGTGGAAACCTGAGGGGCAACTGTGCACTGTCAGATGGCAGGTCAGGGGCCACAATGGGATGGTGGGGGAATTTAGTCACCTGACGTATTGTCCATTTAATTATTGAATTTGTGAAAAGATACATTTATTCTTCTTTCGAAATGGAATCAGCATCCAGCAGTACAGAAAGCAAGGAGAGGTAGATTGGTTAGGGACCCAAAACATTTCCCAGACACTTCACTTGTTATGGCGTAGATTTGCACAAAGCAATTCCGAGTCTCCAGACCTTTAATAATGGTGTGGAGGATTCAAATGTGGAAACTCCATCTCCATTTCCCACAGATTCATTTTCACTGTAAGGGGGAAACCGAAAAGAGCAATAAGGGAAACCAGAATTTGGCAGGTCCGTTTGAATTCGGAGATGGCTTTGTTTTTCACCAGGGCCATAGCCGGGAATGCTGGAGTCACAATTTTTCTTTTAGACTAGATGTAAGTGCCAATGTAGGGCAGACAGAATTGTCAAGCTGTGAAGTTAATTAGATTCCCAGCTCTTTAATGATTTTTTTATATAAACTGACTGCTTGTGTCAATGGGAGTTGAATAAACTTTTGTTATATCAATTACAACAGCTTTATTTTACATCTCCCCAAATGCTAACATTGTGAATACCTCGCTGCCTTCATTGTAGTAGAGGATCCTACAGTCACTAACAACTCTGAGGTTATTAAAGGATTAACTGTCTTTGATGTAAGGTAATGAATAAAAGTTTGTTTTTTAAGGGCTGAAGTACTTGAAATTTAAAAGTTTTGAATAGGTTTCTACGATTTTGTTGATATGATGAATGCTGTGGTATGTTTAGACCTCTATTATTTCACCTCAGCGTTATTCCTGAACTCTGCCTCTGGTGGATACTGGGTGAGTTAGAATGGAAGGTGTCCCTGAGACACACACGTACAGGCTAACTCACTGACTTTTCCCAACGAGATCAATAATATTTCAGGATTTTCTCCAACCCTGTGTTCCTGGACTAGTTAAAAAAAAGCCTAAGACTTAGTTACTGTTCTAATCACCTCGAGACTACCAAAGCAAAACTACTCTTTTGCTGGAATGCTTTTTGTTTTGTCTGGACTGAGCCTATATCTAGTAATTATCTCTTTTTCTGTTGGACTCAACTCAGAAGCAACAATCCTGCCAGGTAGATTATCTAGTCATTCAGGTTAAGTCACATGATTTACTGTAATTGGCTTACCAAAGGTTTCTGACCTTCAAAAAATGTTTCCCTCACAACCCAAAACCAAGATCTCATTTACCTTTACTTTAGAAACCAAGTTCATAAATATTAATGTGCTGTTAACCTTCATCATAAGAGACCTGCCCAACCCATTTAAGGCTGACGTAGGCTTTGGATAATCCAATGCAATTTAGCAAGATCTTGCATCCTGATACCTGGCTGATATTTATCCTTCAGTCTGTAAAACAGAATCTCTGCTCATTCCCATACTAATGTTTGTAGCTTCTTACCCTGCTCTAATTCGCTGTCATGTTTCATACATTACAGCTCCAGTTTGCTATCACTCCCAGATGGATTGAGAATGAGGGGGCACAAATTTAAAGGAATTTGCGAAAGCAGCAACTGCAAAAAAAAATGTTTCTCACAGAGTAGCAAGTGTCAGGATGTCCGTTTGGAAGTATGGTGAAGGCAGATGCAATTAAGATGTTGAAATGATATTGTTTCTTTTCAAACAATGTACAGGATCATGGGGAAAGGCAGGAGAATGGCACTAAATCATAATACTCATGGAGAGTCATGGCAAATAATGGGCTGAATGGCTTTCTTCTGCACTATAATAACTCCTTCGTCCTGTGGTAGATTTCAAACATAATTTGAAGAATATAAAGAACACTGAAGGGGTGAAAGAAGCAAGAAAAGTACAAGCTTTCCATTTTTCAGCATTTGTGGCATGGGTTACCTTTCCGACCCTCTTTCCCCATGTGACAAGGATATCCTTTCTGCATAAAGCCTGTTTAGATGGCTTCTGTCTCATTTGCAAAAGGATGAAAGGAGACTGCTGTGCATTTGTTCACTTCATGTCCCAAAATAATCCTGATCAGCACAAGAATAGCCTGCGAGACCCCGCATCTTTATACCAGGTCCTAAGTGATCATGTGTTATCATTATTTGCAGCCCATTCAATTAGAATGATGAGAGTTTGCTTTTGTTTGGCCAGACCCACCATTATAGAGATTGTGACATGAAGGAAGTTGAATATGAACAGGATGAGTTTTTAAAAGTTTCTCAAGCTGATGATAGTTAGATCCAATCAATCAACCATTGTTCCTTATGTCAACATGTGACTTTCAAATTTGATTTGGTTTATTATTGTCACGCGTACCTAGGGATAGTGAAATGAATTGTTACGTGTGCAGTGCAGACATATCATACCCCCCACCCCGCCATACAAGGTGATTGAACATTGCGAGGAATACTTAGTTACAGCTGCAAAGAAGGAGCACAAAAAGCAAGGTTAACATTAGATTTAAAATTTGAGAGGTCTATTCAGAAGTCTAACAAGAGTGGGGAAGGAGCTGTTCTTGAATCTGTTAGTCCATGTGTTTAAGCCTTTGTATCTTCTGCCAAATGGAGGGAAGGTTGTCTCGTGTGATGGCCGAGGCTATGTTCACAACTCTAGTTTCTTACAGTCCTGGGCAGAGAAGTTTGGTCAGTGCTATAGCCAAAAGGTTGAGGCAAAAGATTTCCACATTGGAATGATTTGTGAAAATCCTGGTAGCAGACAGTTCTTTTATATCTGCTTGATGCCGGTAGGTTAATGTCTGCAGAGAGTATTTTGAGCTGTTGTAAAGGTGATGAAGTACTTGTCCCTGGGGGTCAACTCAATTAGATTAAAGTTGATTTTTTTAGTTTGTAACCTCTGTGTGCAGTATTGAGACTGGCTGGGAAATGAGCCGATGACAGCATTGGATTGAGACGGTGAGAATCTTTCTGCTGCCCTTTCTTTCAGCATTCTGCTGCTGACTTGTTTCCTCTTCTGTCTGTGACATGGTGCTGTTGGGGAAAAGGGATGATGCAGACTGACCTCACTGTTCCAGCTTTTAATTGGCTACAGCTAGCAACTGGAAAACTCAGGCATGTATCCTGCTAATCTGAAAACGTGGAGCTATGTTCACATCGGGAATGCTTCAAGAAAGACATGCTTCGTAGCTTTGTGGCACGTTTGTCTTCAGCATGTTTCTATCTTCCATAATATATTGTTTATTTCACATTACATCTTAGTGTTTTGCCCCACTGTTAACTAATTTAACGTAACATTGTGAAGTTATTCTCAACTGTATTGAAGTGGTTCTGAGCAGTTTTTTTTAATATTTCACTTTTAAATGAATGCACCATCTATTCCCAAGGGCTCTCATGATGCAAGGTACAAATGTATATTTCACAGCAGATCCTGACAACTGAGGAACTGTGCAGAGCTGACAAACACAGAAACAGAACAGTACTCTAAAAGCTCTGTGCTAAAGAGCTGGGACCAAGGATGATGCTCAAAACTGCCTCTTCAATTGGAAACATGATCAGCTGGTTTGTTCCAAGCACCAGCAGTCTGTGTGGCGTTGAACCTGAGCAAACCCCCGACTTACTGTAACTCAAGCAGGATTTTGACAGAATAGATAAAAAAGACCAACAATGTTACACTTTAAATCTCATTGTTCCTCAATTGGTTCATGTTGCTAAGTTCTCATGATTGTGATACCCAGTTGGAAAGCTTAAGTGCACAGGGCAAAACAGCCCCTCTAAAGTTTAAAAATGTAGAAGAGATGGTGAGACTGCTGAGAATAAACAGATGCCAAGCTTTATCTACAGAATAGGACGGGACTGGAATGGAAGGAGAAGTTTATAGTTTGAGGTCCTGGTTAGATTAGGAGGCATTACTGCAATGAGTCCAATACAGTGAAGAGGAAGAAGGCTGTGAGGTTCATGTTTTGATCTTGAATCATTAATGATTGTGATATTGAGTGAGGTCATAGAGATGAATTGAGAGATTGCAGAGTTGACTTTCACCTAAAATTTCTTGTGTGTCTTTATTTGAAATTGAGAGCAGTAAAGTAGGGTTCCAGATAAATGAGCAGTTTTCAGAAGCCATAAATGTGGTCTTTACAGAGAATTATGAATTGCCGTAAGGTAAATTATAAAAGGAGCCAGCTTCTTGGAGAGATCTTTATCAATGAGTTTAGGGAGTTCATTTGAAAGAGCGAGAGCAAAACAGTGGGCGTGCAAGACAGGAAAGGAGAGTGTGCTTGGAAACTGAAGAATGGAGGAAGAGTCATACCAGATTTGAATCATTTAACTCTGCTTCTCTCTCCACAGGTGCTGCCAGACCTGCTGAGTTTCTCCAGCATTCTGTGGTTGTTAGAAACTGCTGGTTGGATGTTTAAGAGACACTAAGAAAAGCTCTTGTTGGATAACAGTGGGATTGGAAGGGACATTGCGAAATAAAAGCAAATAATGGTTCTATGTGCTCACACTAAAATGGGAAGGAGTCCAGCTAAGACTATTCCAGATGTATCAGTTTTGTTTTGAGTGTAAAGCATTACCATCACTGAATCCCCCATTAGCTTCATCTGAGGGTTACCATTGATCAGAAATAGTAAACACAGTGGTTAGAGCAACAGGTCAGAGGCTGGGAATCCTGCAGCAATAACTCACCTCCTGACTCCCCCAAAGCCTGTCCACCATCTACAAGACATAGGTCAAGAGAGTGATGGAATAATCCCCACTTGCTTGGGTGAGTGCAGCTCCAACAACACTCTAGAAGACAGCACCATCCAGGACAAAACAGCTCACTTTGATTGGAACCACATCTCCTAACATCCACTCCCTCTACATGGACATTCAGCAGTAACAGTGTCTACCAGCTACAAGATACACTGCAGAAATTCACCAAATATCCTCAGACAGCACCTTCCAAACCCACAGCCACTTCCATCTAGAAAGACAAGAGCAGAGGATGTATGGGTACATCACTTCCTGCAGGTTCCTCTTCAAACCACTCATCATCCGGACCTCAAGTCTAGCGCTGGACAGATAGTTAGTGATGCCAACAGTGTGGGTTCAATTCCTGCACTGGCTGAGATTACCATGAAGCACTGAGTGTCTGAACCACTACCCCACCTGAGGCATAGTGACCCTCCGACAACTGGTGTGAGTTTAACCTGTCTCCCCAAATTAAAGAGAAGACAATTGAAATTAACCCACACGCCAAGAGTCAATCGCCATAACATGGTCATTCTTGCACATTCCAAGTTATTTTGAATGCGCTCTGGTGCAGTATCAGGATCGCGTGATCGGGTCAGTTTTGTTGGAATTCCCAGCTGTTGAAATGATGACTGTTATCAGACCAGTGCAAGTGGGTTGTGATATTTCCATTATAAAAGTTATGATTTGAAAAACTTAAAACTGGAGCCTTTAGGAACAATGGCATTGTCAAGAAAAATGGAGAAAGTGCATTAATTTCATATTCTGTAATTGTAGTTAGATTTTTAAAATAGATGTTATGTGCTGTAACCCTGAAATAGCCAGAGAATACAGTGGGCACAAGCAAGTTAGGCTTTTGACCTTTTGAACTGTGCTCCATCTTATGCTGTGGGACTATACTGAGTCTAGTGAACTCTGAGGACAACTTCATCATATAGAATCCCTATAGTGTGGAAGTGGGCCATTTGACCCATCAAATACATACCAAACCTCCAAAGAGCATCCCATCCAGAACCACCTCCCTACCCTATCCCTGTAACCCTGCATTTAGCATGGCGAATCCACTCTAATTTGCACATCTTCGGACTGTGGGAGGAAAGCCATGCAGAGACGGGAAGAATGCCATCCAGACAGTCGCCCAAGGCTGGGATCGAACCTGGGTCCCTGGCACTTGAGGCAAAGGTGAGCCACCATGCTGTTCCTTTAACCTAACTTTCTTAGGTTAAAGAATTATGTCCTTCCCACTTCAGAAGCCAATACATTGTGCAGTATCATAAACATTTGAATGATTTGAAAAATGCACCTAACCCAGAAATGGACAGGTGAACAAATCAGCATTTCTTTCCAGCTTTAGAATTTTCAGAGATAAACAGCGATGGTTCTCGGCACAGAAAGTGTTTCTCCAACAGCTGGAGGAAGGTGAGCTGCTTTTCCTTGAACTAGTGACCAAATAAAAATGGAAATACTGAAATACTTGTTAACACTGGAAGCAACGTGGAAGAGACACAGGGTTAATGCTTCATTTAGATGGCACTCCTTTGGAATCACAAAGTCAAAAATCACACACCAGGTTGTAGTCCAACAGGTTTAATTCGAAGCACACTAGCTTTCGGAGAGCCACTCCTTCATCAGGTGGTTGTGCGCTCCGAAAGCTTGTGCTTCCAATTCAACCTGTTGGACTATAACCTGGTGTGTGATTTTTAACTTTGTACACCCCAGTCCAACACCGGCATCTTCAAATCATGACTTTGGAATCACATTGTTCTAACACTGTTTTCCAACCTAAAAGGTAGGGGGAATTAGAAGTAAGGAAAGATATCAATTAAATATATATCTTCTCACCTAATATGTAGAGAGAGCAAGTTACAAGACGGCCATTGTGATTATCACTTTGAAAGGGTTTGGGAATTTGAGGGACGTGTTTCTGGAAGGGGAAGTAACTGAGGGTGTGGTACTGGGTTCCATCTCTGAAATAGAGAGCGAGAAAGAGAATGTGTTTTAGGTTGGGTAGTCTTTTGCAGTGCTCTGTTTATTCAGCAGCACAGTTTGAGATTGATTCCAGTCCACATTCTAAGAGAAATGTGAGAAACATATGGAATTTGTGACCTGCAGCATTATGAGGGGAGAATTGCAGGCCGAGACTGCTTTTCATTGGTGGAAAACGGGTCGTGATTTAGGTCTTTAAAATGCTGGGCATGGATATGAGCAGGCTGTTCAATTTAAACTGAATAGCTGAATGAAAGGGAAGTATGAATATGGTCAGTGCCCACAAACTGGAGATTAGGAGCTGTGTTTATTCCCAGAGTAAGATCATTTGTGCAGACATTCTTTGTTGCGTTGTGATAAACCATGCAGGAAAAGTGAGACATGTTGGAGAGAAGGGTTTTTACATATGAAAGCAAAGGAACTGCGGCTTGAGAGTGGGCATTCCAGACTGTGGCACAATAATGGCAGAAGGTGCAGCAACTGAAGGGAGAGCAGAGGCAATGGCTGCAAATCTTACTTTTAATGCCCTAATTAGTAATCTGTTTTGATTTAACATTGCCTTTAGATTTTATACCAGTTGTCTCTAATTTTAAAAAAAACATTTTTTGACACACTTATCAACACCTTCCAGTCTTAAAAGCTTGTTGACTCTAAGGCCAGCTCAGTGGTCAGCACTGCTGCCTCACAGCCTTGGGTGACTGTCTGTGTGGAGTTTGAACATTCACCTCGTTACTGCGTGAGTTTCCTCCCACAGTCCAAAGATGTGCAGGTTAAGTGGATTGACAATTCTAAATACAGGGGTAGTGGGGGTGGATCTGAATTGGGATGCTGTTCAGAGGACTAGATGGACTGAATGGCCCACTCTTCTGCACTGCTGGGATTCTATTAAGTAATCTTTCAGCTTTGCTGCTTTTAAATTTTTAGCTTTCAGTATTTCTGACCTCTCCTGACTCTTCCTCCCAAATCAATCCCTAAGATTTCTCCTGATCAGGTTCCACTGCCATCTATTTGTCCAGCAGACAAACCTCTGTTTCATCTTGTAGTTGCTGCTTGTCCTTTCAACCGTTAATTCCTTTTTTGTCTATTGTAGTGTAATGTCATATGTCTGTACAAAATAATGTTCCCACAATTAGCCCTTTTGGACAAACTGAAAACATCCAGTAACCACTGCCCTGTTTATATTCTGACCTATATTTATCTTCCCATTCTCTGCCCATGTTGCCATTTCCCATTAATGTCTTATCAAATCAACAATATACCACTGGGTGTTGCTGGCTTGGACCCGCCTTTGTTGCCCATCCCTAATTGCCCTTGAACAGTTGCTGGCAAGCTGTTGTCTTGAACTGCTGCTCTTGTCATGTTGTAGTTACACCAACCGTGCTGTTAAGGAAGGAACTCCAAGATTTTGACCCAGCAACAGTGAAGTCAACATAGTTTCAGGTCAGGATGGTGAGTGGTTTGGAGGGGAACCTGCAAGGAATAGTGTTCCCATGTATCTGCTGCCCTTGTCCTTCTGGGTGGTAGAGGTTGAGGGGTTGATCGATGTTAAGGAGCTTTGAGTTGCAACAGTGCACCCAGTGCTGCCAGTATGTTGGGGCTAAAGGGGCTGAATGTTGAAGGGGCTAGATGAGGTGACAGTCAAGTGGGCTGCTTTGTCCTGGATGGTATCAAGCTCCTTGCGTGTTGTTGGAGCTGCCCCCATCCAATATTCCATCACATTCCTGACTTGTGCTTTGTGAGTGGTGGACAGATTTTGGGGAGTCAGGAGGTAACTGTGGGGGGGAAGAGGGAGCAGGAAGTCAATAGCAAATGCAGGGGCGAAAATATAGGACTTCGGACCAGGTCTACACCAATCGGCCCTTAGAACCTGTACTATCATTCAGTAGGATGGCTGATCTGCTTGTAATTTCATCTCTAGTGACCTCTGCTCCCATAACTTCTGAATTCCTCATCTATCAATAATCTATCTATCTCCGCCTTCAGTCAGCCTAATGACCCAGTCTGCACTGGGGAAGAGAATTCTATAGTCCGTAACCCCATTGATAGGGGAATACCTTTTATCCCCCTCTCTCCACATTAAAATGAGACCTCTTTATGCTGAAACTGCCGCTTGTTCCAGTTCTTCGACAATGAAACTTTCTCTCGGAATCCACCCTGCCACCTCTGTTGAAGACCTTCTATGTTTAAAAAAGATTGCTTTTGTGTAAACTCCAATGGCTGTAGTCTCAACCAGTTCAACTTTTCTTCAAGATAAACCCTTATCTGGGTCAAGGAATGAACTGAGTGAGCCCTATCTGAAATGTACTCAAAATTGTCTACAATTCTGCAGTTCTACTCTCACCAAGGCTTACAGTAAAATTCCCATCCTTTTATATTCCATTCCACTTGAAATAACCTCCAAAATTCCATTTGTCTGCCTAATCGCTTGCTGTATCTGAAACCTGACTGGAAACAAGACACCCCGGTCTCTCTCTACCTCACTCACTTTCAATTTAAATAATAAATTTTTTTGCTCTTCCTGCTACAGTGAACAAGTTCACATTTTCGTGCAAGGTATCCCTCATATACTCCAGTGGCACCCATCCCCTGCTCAATGTCTAATCCCCTAATTAATCAGTAAGTGTCCTTCATGCACACAGACAGACAGACACAGGCACACACCCACACACACACACAGAATCATGGACACAATACATACACACTTATAGACACACGTTCCGACATGCACACACTCATAAGCACACGTTCCAACACACGCACTCACACCGCCGCACACATAGGCACATGTTCCAACACACTGACACATGGTCATGCGCTGGCCACACTGTTTCAGCTGCTGTGTTTACCCAAATGGTGTGTCTTCCAGCTGTGTGTAAATCAGCAGGACTGGGAGTGAGCCCATTTTGTGTTCATTAATTGGCCCCTGAAAGGCCTTAGTTTATGGCAGGGCAGGAAGAATGACTGAGAACATAACAGAATGATGGCGGTGATTAGTGCATCACCATCCACTCCCTACTCAAATACCCTTCCTATCTCTAACTCGCCAAAACCAAGAGAGAGGATTTTGGTCAATGTCAGTGAATGAGCAGATTGCATGAAGTAGTGGTTTCATTGTTTACAGATGCTATTTAAGACCAGCTAGCAACAGGACCAACCAGTCTTAAAGAAAATTGTTCTCCTCTGTTAGCACTGCTACTTCACGACACCAGGGACCAGAGTTCGGACCCACCCTCATGTGACTGTCTGTGTGGGGTTTGCACATTTGCCCAAGTCTGTGTGGGTTCCCCCTGAGTGCTCCAGTTTCAAAGATGTGCAAGTTAGGTGGATTAGCCATGCTAAATTACTGCATAGTGTCCAAGGATGTACAGGCTGGGAAGGATAACCGTGGGAAATTCTGGATAACAGGGATAGAGTAAGGAGGTAGTTCTGGGTGGGATGCTCTTCAGACAGCTGATGTAGACTCAAAGGGCCGAGTGGCCTGCTTCCACACTGTTGGGATTCTCTGATTCTGTGATTTGTTATTTGTATACAAATGAATCCATAGGTTGATCTTGATGCAGTCCTCAGCCTTGCTAAGGTGCAATGTAAATTCTGCTTAGGTTGGAGTCACTTTGTGATATCATTCTCTAGTGTATGAATGGTAAGTAGAAAAAGCTGTAATAATCCTTCACGGTCCAGCTCCCCTTGACTTGAAGTAAATAACAAACAGTCTCACCTTATCAGCGGTGCTGTGTAAGTATTGGATACTTGCCTTTTCCATTTTGCAGTAATGCACACACACAATTACACTCTGATATTTCCCAGATAATTTAATAATCAGCATAGGGGCTGCCTGCCGACTGTCAGATGCTGATTGAGCAAGCAGCAATTCTGGCAGGAGATAAGTTACCAATTTATAATTTATTTTGTTTACAATCCTTATCTGGATTGTGCAACAGCTTCCTATATACAGTGCTTAATAAACCTCCTAATAATTGCAATGCATTATTAAATAGTATTTTTACAGAGAGGTGTGGACTCTTGTGTGAGGAGGAGAACAACTCAACATCATGCAATTTTTATGCTGCTGCTAATTTGTTTCAGGTTCCAGGAGATTAATGTTCATGAGGAATTTTTGTAACACTTAACGTAACAACAGTTTTGTAGATCTATGAAAAGGCAGCTCTGTAAGCCTACCACTTAGAGAAAGGAGGTACATTTAGCAGTGTGAGTGGTAGCACTGCGAGCTCCCAGAGTCTGATCTAACACATTGGCAATTTAAAAGATGTCTCTGCTCACCATCAAAGTATCCATCTCAATGATGCATTAGCGCCACATCTTCCCCTTTTCCCTTTGCAGTGTAAGAAAGAGAAGTTATTCAGTATGATGATAAGTTCAAATTCCTCTAGACTCACATTAAAAGTCAAGGAGACAGGCGAAGAAGTGTTGTGAAATAAGTTAGCAGGAAAGGACAATGCCGCTGACAGAGCAAATGGGATCAGTTAATGGATTTCTTAAAAGGAGGCAAGGGATTTAGGTGAAACTGTGGCATTATGATGGCCTTCTATTCTCCTCAACCTGCACCCCCCCACCTTCCCCCTGCATTTATGTCCTTGTCCTTCTGTATGCATTTGCACCACAATTAGATGTTATTTCTCTCCTCTGGCAGGAGCCCATTGTGTATGTGAGCCCGAGATAGTCTGCCTCTGTGAAACAGTCCACTTTCTTGAATCATTATTCAAACAGCCCTCTCGTGATTAAGTCATCTTTAGTGAAAAAGATGGGTTACTGCAAGAATCGTAAAATATTACACATTTTGCGGGAAATTGAAGCTGGTAGCCACTGCTGTTAATGTATTACAAAGTATCTTCCATAATTCACATCTTAATTGGCTGAAAGGGAATAGAATTATTTTTGGGCTCAGAGCAACTGGAAATCTGTGACCAAATAGATCCTCCCAAAACTTGTTAATTCTGCATTATCAGTACTCATTCTCCTCCCATAAAGGTTTACAGCTCTATCCACAGGAAACTGGCAAACCGTTTCAAGTCGATTCTTAAGGAATAAGAAAGTAGTTTAGAAAACAGTGGTGCTGGACCTTCAGGATCTTTGAAACACAGCACAAAACAGCATGAGAGCAAACCCATCCAGTGCTGGTTTCCTGGATCTCTGTTAGAGAGTGGTAGAAGATGTGCTGAAGATGAATGAGTAAGAGCTTTGCAGTTGGTTTTCAGAGAGAAAAGATAATACGTATGATAACACAGACGATCATGGGACTGGCATCAGTGTCGGAGAGCCTGTGAAATATGCAGAAAGGATCTTTTGGAAATAATTCTGCAGTTTACGATTGTTAGATTGAATCTCTGTTTCTGGCGTCAACTAACCCTTCATTGATTTTACAAATGTAGCTTATCTGTTGGTACATTAGGCCGAGCCTGAGATTACCACACCAGTGTTCTTACAGTATTGTCCCTGGGCTGTTTTATGTAACTAACAGTAGCGTCAAGATTAACAGGCCCACTGTAAAGGCATAATCACCACAGAGTGATGTTTAACAGCTGCATGTTAGTCATGAACAGGTGTTGGAGATAAGTGTGTTTGTTCTTTCAGATACATGCCCCATGCCCTTGAGAAGACAGAGTTGTGTTTACATGTGTTTTCTCTGTGATACCTGAATGGTTTTGTTCGATAACAAAGATATTCTAATAAGCGGCTGCTGCCATTTAAAGAAAATGTATTAACAAGCTCGCAATTTAAGAGCAAGAGCATCTTCCCTGGGCTCAAAAACTGCAAATATGCAGCAATTTTGGACCGCACCAGCAGAATATGATAAATGTCATGAAACAAAACCCTTTCTGCACAGAGACAGTTAGTAAAGGTCAATCCTGAATCACGCAATTCTGAGGCACCGATTGCACAGAGTTGTAGAGAGTCATCTGTTGAGCGACTTTGGCTAATACTGCCCTATTTACATTGCCAACACCCAAACATGTGTGTGCGTGTTTTATGGACAGCTCACTTCACAGCTTCTGCATGTCAGGAACTGTCCTTACACACTACTGTCAAATTGGTGGCAGCAGATCAGATAAAAGTGTGTGAAATTTACCTCAGCAGAAGAAAATCCAAAAATTGTAACAGGTTACATAAAATAACAAGTAATTCACCAGCTCATTTGGTTGCTGGTTTCATGTACCTCAAATTCCATGGTTGCAGATATTGAAATTTCAATTCAGTTTTTAAAAATGATGATGGTAACAACTGTTAATCATCATACAAACCCATCCGGGTTCATTAATGTCCATTAGATTAGATTAGATTCCCTACAGTGTGGAAACAGGCCCTTCGGCCCAACCAGTCCACACCGACCCTCCGAAGAGTAACCCACCCAGACCCATTTCCCTCTGACTAATGCACCTAACACTACGGGCAATTTAGCATGGCCAGTTCGCCTGGCCCGCACGTTTTTGGACTGTGGGAGGAAACCGGAGCAAACCCACAGGGACACTGGGAGAATGTGCACACAGACAGTCACCCGAGGCTGGAATCAAGCCTGGGATCCTGGTGCTGTGAGGCTGCAGTGCTAACCGCTGAACCACCGTGCCACCCAATTAGGGAAGGAGATATGCCTCCCTTACTTGCTATTAAACACAACCTATTGTTCGCCACTAACGGTCTCCATTAACAGCGATTCACCCTCCCAGCCGGATCGTTATCCACTCCTTTGTCTATCCAACTATTCTTCTCCCTCTTTGGGCTCTATTTCCCCCTATCATTTACTCCTTATCTATTCACCCCCGCCCTACTCTATCTTATGCATCTAAGCCAACATTTTCCAAGCAACCATCAGTTCTGAAGATGGGTCACTCAATCCAAAACATTAAGTCTGATTTCTCTCCACAGATGCTGCCAGACCTGCTGAGCTTTTCCAGCTATTTCCATTTTTGTTTCTGATTGACAGCATCTGCACTTCTTACAGTTTCTACCCTTACCTGGTCAGACCTCCATGTGATTCCACACCCACAGCAATGTGGTTTATTCTCTAGGGATTGCAGATGGGCAATAAATGCTGGTCTCGCCAAAAATTCCACAAATGATGGACTGCTTCAACCATTCCATATGGTAGCAAGTTTTCTCGCTTGACTTTATTTTTTTTAAACACTCTCAACTTGCCTTGATGAACTCAGATCCAGCAACACCTGAGCAACAGCCTGCTTCATTGAGATCTCGCCACAAGTTTAGGCATTCATTCCTGCTGCACCACACACTGTCAGCTGGGTGCAGTAACTTGGCAAAGTCTCTTGAACAGCATTTCCAAACCAGTGACTTCTAACATCTAGAAGGACAAGGGACAGCAGATCCATAGGAATACCACTCCCTGCAAGTTTCCCTCCAAGCCACTCACTGACTTGGAAATATGTTGCTGGGTCCAAATCATTCAAAACCCTCACAAACCGTGCCGTGTCCACCTGCAAGGATTCATAGAGATATACAACTCAGAAACAGACCCTTCACTCCAACTCATCCATGACAGTCAGATATATAAGCTAATCTAGTCCCACTTGCCTGCATCCAGTCCATCTCCCTCCAAACCCTTCCTATTCATATACCCATCCAGAAGCCTCTTAAATGTTGCAATTGTACCAGTCTCCACCATATCCTCTGGCAGCTCATTCCATACATGCACCACCCTCTGTGTGAAAACGTTGCCCCTTAGGTCTCTTTTATGTCTTTCCCCACTCACCCTAAGCCTATGCCTCTAGTTCTGGACTCTCCCACCCCAGGGAAAAGACCTTGTCTATTTAGCCTATCCATGCCCTTCTATAAGGTCACCCCTCAGCCTCTGACTCTCCAAGGAAAACAGCTCTAGCCTAGTCAACCTCTCTCTGTAGCTCAAACCCTCCAACCCTGGCAACATCCTTGTAAACCTTTTCTGGAAGGAGACCAGAATTGCACACAGTATTCCAAAAATGACCTAACCAATGTCCTCTACAGCCACAACATGGTTTCCCAACTCCAATACTCAGCATCATGGGTTATATGCTCCAATTTGGTATCATCTACAAATTTTACCTACGTTCCTTGGAGTTCACCTTGTTTATGGATATAGGAGCAGCATTGAGTCCCAATCCAGTTTTTGGGGTAGTCTCCAGTGGCCACAACTGCTCCAGATTGGAAACTAAATACTGTATATCTTCCCGGTATCTCTGAACACACTTCCTGTTTCCATTGCAATGTTGTATAATGAGAACAGGATAAGACGGAGATTACTGCAACAGGAAATCTCAGTGTTTAGCCCAATTAAAAACTCCAGATTGAATACACACAGGCTGCAGTCAATATTCTCGGCTTCACGGTGTGCAAAGGTGAAATCAGTTCTTCAGTGTGAAACAATTTTATCAGAACCTATTTTTACAGGCTTCTGAAACCACTTGTCTTTAGTAATAAAAAGCTGAATAGTTTCATTCAGCACTCTGCCAGCCATCATACTCAGAAGGCTACAATACAAACTGACCCTGATGATTTTTTTCTTCTCTCCATCGGTTTACCAAAGGCCATGTCTTCTGTGAATGTGAGTGACTCTCCCCAACCCTTCTGTCTCTTATTACTGTTCCTCGAGATTCTGATACAAAGTGGTGCAGTGGGACAGACTTCAGCCTCTTAGCTGTTTAAGCCCATTCTGTCTTCAGTGGACCATCTGTAATCAGCCCCATTCCACTCGCTACCTTCACCTGCATAAAAATCTATCAACTGGAATATTAGCATTTCAATTGTCCTCCAACATCCAAAACCCTATAGTATGGAGTGGAGGCAGAGTTTCAGATTTTAAATCTAAATCTAAATCAGATTCCCAATATTCTCCTATGAAAAAATGCTTCTGGATTTGATTCTGAAATGTCATTTCTCTAATATTGAAGTTGGACCTAATTATTCTCTATCTGTAGCGGAGAAGAGTTTATCTATATCTACCCTTGCAAATGCCTTTTTCATCGAGATTCAATTACATTAACACTGCGATGTGTGATTCTTGTTATAAACTATAATACTGCAGCACACAGCTCGGTGCAAGTTGATTTGCAGCTTTCTGAGGGAGTAAATCAATCCTAGCATTGTGAAGTTGGACACCAACAAACTCCATTTATATACGAATATAATTTGTGGAAAATCTAATCTAATGTTCACATGAATTTATATGGCAGAAAAGAATATTACAAAAATTAACTTGGAAGATCATTTTAAGTTCTGAAAACCACCTGATTGTGATTGTAGTCCCAGAAATAAAACAAGTTATACTTTATTAATCAGCTGCAATTACTAAGCATTTTGTTGGTCCTCAATAGCCTACATCTGGGAACCGTAAGCAATAATGTACTGTGTGTGTGAGAGAGACTCATCCCGGCTGCGTCAGTTTACCAGAGTGCTGCGGTTTTGTCTGCAGCAATCGCTGTACAAGTCCAGAATTTATAGGAGCAGAATTAGGCCATTTGGCCCATCAAGTCTGTTCTGCCATTTGATCATGGTTGATATGTTTCCCACCCCTATTTTCCTGCCTTCTCTCCATATTCCTTCAACCCATTACCAATTAAAATTTTTTTCTAACTCATCCTTAAATTTAATCACTGTCCCAGCTTCCACGATACTTTGGGGTTGTGAATTCCATAGGTTCACAACCCTTTGGGAGGAATGGTTTCTCCTCGACTCTGTTTTAAATTTGCTACCCCTTACCCTAAGACTATGACCTCTCATCCTAGAATGCCCCACAAGAGGAAGCATCCCGTTCCATGTCTATTTTATCCACATCTTTTATCAAGGATTCATAGAGATATACAACTCAGAAACAGACCCTTCACTCTAACTCATCCATGACAGTCAGATATATAAGCTACTCTAGTCCCACTTGCCTGCACCCAATCGGCCCAACTATTCCACACCAACTCTCCGAAGAGTAACCCACCCAAACCCATTTCCTACATTTCCCTCTGACTAATGTACCTAACACAATGGGCAATTTAGCATGGCCAATTCACCTGACCTGCACATCTTTGGATTGTGGGAGGAAACCAGAGCACCCGGAGGAAACCCACGCAGACACGGGGAGAATGTGCAAACTCCACACAGTTGCCCGAGGCTAGAATCGAACCTGGGTCCCTGGCGCTGTGAGGCAGCAGTGCTAACCACTGAGCCACCGTGCTGCCCGCAAACCCTGAAGTTTGCACGTTCTCCCCACGTCAACATGGGTTTCCTCCCACAATCCAAAGATGTGCGGGTCAGGTGAATTGGCCATGCTAAATTGCCCATAGTGTTAGGTGCATTAGTCAGAGGGAAATGGGTCTGGGTGGGTTACTCTTCAGAGGGTCGGTGTGGATTTGTTGGGCCGAAGGGCCTGTTTTCACACTGTAGGGAATCTAATCTAATCTGATCGTGCCCCCTTAGTGAAAACTGGGAGGTTAGAGGTGAAGACCTGGGAGATAGCTGGAGTCCTGTCCTGACCATTACTGCCTCTCAGTAGAATTTTAATTTATGGCCCAACTTTTGGGAAGCCCCGTGCTGGAGTATTACTGGCTCCAGGCTAACTGTGAAGCATCACTGGGCTAGGAAACAGTCACGTATCCAGCCCTATCAAGTGGATACTGGGGATGAGAGAATGGAAGTTAGAATTTCCCAGTACTCAGCAGTGTTGCTGTTAAGATATATTTAAAATTTTACAATCTACATACTCCCTGGTTGCTTCATTACCCTTAAGTTGTGCTCATTCACCTCCATTAGACTGAAAATCCGCGCTAGACGATTGTGGTCTCAAATCCACGAAAGGCTTTGAATACATAATTAAAGTTGAACCCGAGCTGAAGGAGTGAATGGTAGTTGCATTCTTCAGACAACTGTCCAGTGACTGACATCATTCAGGATGGGTCTTAAAGATCCCACCATTCTGTTCAAACAGTAAAGAAGCACTTTCTCTCTTTCCTGGAGGAAGTGAGGACTGCAGACACTGGATATCAGAGTCAAAAAGTGTGATGCTGGAAAAGCACAGCAGGTCAGGCAGCATCCAAGGAGCAGGAAAGTTCAGGCATAAGCTGTTTATCAGCTCTTTCCCTCTATCTCTCTACCTGTCTTTCTCTCTCTTCATTTCTCTCCCCTCTTTCCCCCCCCCCCCCCCCACCACCACTTTCTCTGTCTCTGTGTGTCTCTCTCTCTATCTGTTTCTATCCTTCTGTCTGTCTGTCCGTCTCTCTCTCTCCCTCTCTCTGTTCTTCCCTCTGTCTGTGTATGTCTCTCTGTGTGTATCTCTGTCTCTATTCTTCTGTCTCTCTCTCTGTCCTTCTGTTTGTGTCTGTCTTTCTGTCTCTCTCTCTCTCTCTCTATCTCTGTCTCTTCCCCCACTTGCTCTCTTCCCCCCCCACCCCACCCAATTGCCTTATTTCTCTCTTGGCCATGGTCCACCTATGGCCCCCATCCTCTGAGTCCAAACTAACTTCCATTAGGTCCCCTTTTCTAATCCACGGAGTCAGAAGTCACGCCAACACCAGGTGAAGTCACCACCTGACAAAGGGGCAGAGCGCTGAAACTTTGTGATTTTAAATAAACCTGTTTGACTATAACCTGGTGTCATGTGACTTCTGACAATGTCCACCCCAGTCCAACACTGGCCGCCACATCATCCACTGGGACTTGTTCTCAACTACAAAAGTTATACTGCACCTCTTTGCCTTGTTGCTATCTCTCCTCTAATTAAAAAAAAATGATCTACCTTTCAGGCCATGTCTTTGATAATTTTACGTAATTTCAGTGGATCTTTAACCCAGGAGGCAGTCATACCCCTTGGATCTAGGAGTGGTGTAGGTCTGATTCCTGGTCAGGATCAGCATCAAGGTGTGGGTGTGTGCCAGGCAGTTCAGGAGAGCTCACAAGCAAAGCTGGAAATCTTTGACCCTTTGTCCTTACCCACAGGTACAATGTTATTTAAATGAATCCAAGATCATACAGAGCCCAGCCAAGTTGGAAGGTAAACTGGGGAGAGTGCCAGGACTTTACAAAGGAAGATAGAAAAATTGAGGGAGTAGACAATTTGAATGAATTATGGAGAAACACAAGGTGATTCACTTTGGCAGGAAAGCTAGAGAAACGTTTGTTTGAATGGAATGAGCATCAAACGTTGGTGCACAGAGAGAGTTGTGTATCTGTGTACATGAAACACACAGTCTGCATGAAGATGACAGCGGACAATTAGAAAGATGAATGATTGGCCCTCACTGTAAAGGGGGTGGAGTATGAGAGTAAATAAATGTTGCTGCAGTTGTTTGGTTCTTTGAGATCTATCCTGGAGGACTGTTTATAGTTTTGGTTTCTGTATCTTTGGATAGATCTGATTGCCTTTGAGAGCATTCATCAAGGTCACTAGATTAGCTCCTGGATTGAGAGAACCGTGCGTTGGGGAGAGATTGAGTAAAATAGATCAGTACTTTCTGAAGTTTTGATGAATAAGGTAATTTTGTGAAAGGAGGATTTAAAAACATCGGCCGGGGTAATTGTTGAAAAGCTGCTTGCCTTGGCTGGAAACTCCAGAGTTAGGACCCATGGACTCAGGATGATCCTTTGTCCATTTAGGACTGAGCTGAGGAAAAAAAAGTCTTCACTCAGAGGGTGATGAATCTTTGAAGTTCCCTACCCCAGAAGGTTGTGGGTATTTAGTCATTATGTTTTGAGTTTGGATATTAGGAGAATCAAGGGAGATAAGATTCAGGCAAGGAAGTGATATTGAGGGAGGAAATCCAGTGAATGACAGAGCAAGTTTGTTGGAAAGAATGGTCTTCTGCTGTTTCTTGTGCACCCTCCCTGTATCATTTCAATAACGGAGTTCTAACAGTGTAAGTTACAGAGCACTCTCAAATGTATTGAAATTCATAATTAGGCTTAACATGCAGCATTTAACACTAAGCACTTAGCTAAATTATAATAGTTCTATTACTGTCTAATGTACCAAGTGTTCAGTCATTAATTTTATTGAGAGTTTTAAGTACACAATGATTAATACACTTTTATTTACACCGATTGTAATGAGGATTTGACCCTTTTCTCCAATTTCCATTAATGTATTTCTACTCCATCCTCAAGAGCATATTTCCACTGTTCCATTGTGGTCTTTACTTTCTAGTTTGTAACCATTTGTCAGTGACTGGGTACTTTACTGGCATTTAACAGCCTTTAACTGGAGTAATGTGTCTAAACTCTGGGCACTGCATGTTATGGAAGATGTAAAGGCACTGGAGAGGGTGCAGAAAGAAATTTACAAAAATGTTTGCAGGGGTGATAAACTTCAGTTACACGGATAGACTGAAGAAACAGGGGCAAGAAGGCAAAGCTCAGAAGAGGGTGGATGAAGGGTCTGACAAACCACATAGAACTGTTCCTATTGAGGGAAGGATCCAGGGCGAGATATTGCTAATTTAATGATTGGTGAAAGAAGCAATCGCAACACAAGGAGAAGTATTTATGCAGCGAGTTTAGGATTGCCCTAGAATGTGTTTGTGGTAGACTCCATTGAGGCTTTCAAAAACAAATTGGATAATCGCCTGAAGAGAGAGGAATTTGCTGGGGTGCAGGGAAATGGCTGTGGCTTGGGGCTAGACTCACTGGCAAATGGTTGGCATGGACTTGAGGGCCGAATGACCTCTTCCTGTGCTGGAACCTGTCCGTGTTTCTATAAATGTTGGTCTTCTCTGACCTTCATCCCATCAACTTAACATTGACCAAATTCCAGCCATACACCCTCCTTAAAATGCACCTCTGAGCTAGTTTCAAACTCTGATTACAGAGTTGAAAAGAAAATCCCTCACTTCATTTAGGCCAGTCAGGTCTCCATTATTCTTTAGTTAGATGCAATCAAGGTGCTGATGAAGTCAGGACTGACTGTTAGCCTTGGCCATGCTTTCAGAAGATGTGTTTATCCAAAGCACAGCATACAATACAAAGATTGTGGATTCAGTGACTTATACTAAACTTATTAGGAATTCTTTTCCTTATTTCTTTATTTGTGAATTGTAATGGAGACTGGCAAGGCTTTGAAGCAAAGTGCGGTGCACACATTGATCCCCCTCACAGATTTGGTTGTTTGAAGCCAGATGAATGATGCAGCATACACACTCGTTTTCCTGCTCTGGGATATATTGAGGTTGAGATTGAAATTACAGCAGCCTTCTTCCCAATATTGTGTTCAGTCCTGGTCTCCCTGCTGTAAGAAAGATGTCAAACTTCAAAGGGTTCAGAAAAGACGTTGCCAGGGTTGGAGGATTTGAGCTGCAGGGAGAGGTTGACTAGGCTAGGCCTGTTTTCCCTGGAGCATCAGAGGATGCTTATAGAGGTTTATAAAATCATGAGGGGCATGGATAGAGTAAATAGGCAAAGTCTTTTCCCTAGGATTCGGGAGTCCAAAGTTAGAGGGACCTAGGTTTAAGGTGAGAGGGGAACAATTTAAAGGGGATCTAAGGGACAAATGTTTTCATGCAGAGGGTGATGCGTGTGTGGAATGAGCTGCCAGAGGAAGTGGTGGAGACTGGTACAATTACACCATTGAAAAGGGATCTGGATGGGTATATGAATAGGAAGGGTTTCGAGGGATATGGGGAAAATGCCGGCAAATGGGACTAGATTTATTCAGGATATTGGGGCGACATGGATGAGTTGGATCGAAGGGTCTGTTTCCGTGCTGTACATCTCTGTGACTGTCAGACAGGTGATGTGGGTTAAATTCTAATGAACCTGTTAAGTGTCTAAAGCAGGTTGTGGTGCTGAAAGACCCTGACTGTACATTGCAGCTGTTGCACGGGTTTAGACTGAGTGCAGAGAGAGCCATTTCACCGCACCCGACATCAGAGAAACCATCACATGAAACTCTGTGCTGGAGGCTCCTGTAACACCTCATCAACATTACAGAGAGGCTGACTGTGAGGAAAAGGATGACAAGATGTAAGGAGCAAGAACATGTAGTGGCACAGAGTGAAGCAGAGTTGTAAATATTCTGAAGAAAGGCATAGAATCAGAAAACAAAAGAAATCTGTGCTTGTAAAAGCAGAAAACATGCAGGAGAAGGCGTTATTGCAGAAATCAATTGTGGTTTTCCCTTTCACTTAGTGGACTGCATGTGAATGCCTAGAGGAAGTCTGTAAGAATATGACTGCCGCCCCAGGAGTTAACTGTTGCCTTCCAATCAGCAATTATTAGGGCCCAGGGTAGGGTTACCCCGCGAGAGAGGTCTTCACTTTATTAGAAATTGCCACGGGGCACCTTGCAGTCTGCACAGCTATTTCACATTGTAAGCCTGTTCCACAGCGATCTTAGCTATGCTTGTTGGGCCTGGACATATGATAAAGACTATCATTCAGCAGGAACATCCTTTGCTTTACCCTCCTGAGGGAGTTCCTGTATTCCACAAACAGCATCTAGTGGATGACAGCTGAGATTTTGCCTAATGAATCATGTTCATCATAGAGAGTATCAGATTCCCATTAACCTGAATAGCCTGGCCAGTCAGCACTAGGGCAGGCACCGTCCGCTGGCCTGGGCTTCCAATGGAACAGGATTGTTGAAATCTCATTTGTTTTTATAGTTGCAGAGACAATTGCAGCCCGTGTAGCGATTGTACCACTTCAAAGAGTCTGGAATTATTTTGTGTGTTTCACCGCTCTCTGCAAAGTCCCAGAAACTGTGGTGGCATCAGCAAGTGCTGCAGGTGATACATCTGACACTGAGTCACCTGATGCACAGGAATGTATTTTTCTGACGGTCACAGTTTCAGGTCCAAGCAAGTTGTTGACTATAAGTAGGTATTGTGCCATGCTTTAATAATTATGTCCTTAGTACAGCCTGAAGTTAATAACACGATAGTAATCAGGACAGACTGTGGAGATTACTGGTGGGGGTCCCCTGGTTTCAGTTCAGTTTCTTTGTTTCTGCAGTCGTTGTTATCTGTGGGGAGACCAGCTCCTATTTTGCAGAAAATTTAATTAGCTTTCTGCTCCAATTACTTTCCTTTTATTCCTCCCATCCCAGCCCCACACCAGCAGACAGCTTCTGCCTGCCTCCATTATGAAGCTGTGTGTCCACCTACTGACTATCAGCAGGCTCTATATTGACAAGGATATTGTCTGTCTGGCTCACTTGCTGTCTCACGCACTCATACATACACAGACACAAACGCATGCAGAGCACGCACACCCAACATGCCCACACATCCAGTCGGGAATTCTCATTTTTCTCACTCTCAGTTCCTCTCAAAAGTAAAGATAAATCACAGTGTCTCATTATAAAGCATTAACCTGTTCAACTTGCATCAAACCCCCTGAACATGGAAACAGACAGTCAAAGATAAACTCTGCACTAGGTTACGGGATGCTGTCATGTTCCGAGCCCAAAGGTAGGACTATTGTAACTACCACCATGTGAAACCACTTCATTGCCATAAATGCACTAAGAAAATAGTGTAATGCAGCTATCTCTGTTTCGAGTGGATGTTTATATAAAATAATGAATGCTTAGTCAAGTTACAAGGCATTTTGATTTGAATTGAATTTATTGTCATGTGTACCGAGGCACAGTGAAAAGCTTTGTCTTGTGAGCAATACAGGCAGATCACAGAGTTAAGTAGCATAGGTAAGTAAATAATAGGTAAACAGTGGCAAAAACCAAAACACAGGTACAGGCGAATGTTAAGAGTTTGTGAGTCCATTCGGTATTCTAACAACAGTGGGGTAAGAAACTGTTTTGAAACCAGCTGGTGCATGTGTTCAGGCTTCTGTACCTTCTCCCCGATGGTAGAGGTTGTACAAAAACTTTGTCAGGGTGGGATGGATCTTGGAGAATGCTGGCGGCCTTTCCTTGACAGTGGGCCTGGTAGATGGATTCTATAGATGGGAGGTTTATATCTTGTTTATTTTGGTTTGAACAATTGTTCTCAAAAGGTGTCTAACTCAAATGGAGAGAAAATAGTTGGTAAATTCAGCTTCCTACTTCTAAGAACTTTGTTCCATTTCCTATATTGAGCTCTTATCTGAATCTCATCCTTCGTTTAGTTTTGGAGTAGAATATTTTTTTCCATCAGCAGTTACAGTTAAAAAGCTTTAGGAAAAGTCACATCAAGTTGTAGAGAATGAGGTCCTGATCTCTAATTTGGTGTTATTGCTGTCTGTATAACAGGATCAGTAACAGCCAAGGAAATGTCAAGTAGAAATAACACACTGCTGATGCTGGAAACTTGAGATAAAATTATAAATTGTTGGAAAGTCTCAGTAAGTCTGGCAGGATCTGTGGAGAAAGAGAAAGAGAGAGAGTTAAATTTGGAGTCAAAATGTCACTTTTGACTCAAAATGAAGCTGTTCAAAATGTTTGCTGTTTCTTTTCACTTCCAGACCACTGAGTATTCCCAGCACTTTCTGGCTTTATTTCAGGGAATGTCTCCATCTGGTTGTCGGGCATTAGACCCAGCTCCCAGTTAATCCACAAATTATTGTCTGGGATTAATTTACAAACAGTGGCATCTTTGTCGTCTGTCTGTGTGATCTTCTCATTATTTTCAATGGTTAAAAGCAATTTAATTAATATTTATTGGAAGAATATAAATCACAGGCTGAAAGTTACAGGAAATTCTCCCTCCTATGGCCAGCAGCAGAAACAACAGTCCCCAGTGATTAACAACAACAACAACAGGAATAGCTGGAAAAAGCTCAGCAGGTCTGGCAGCATCTGTGGAGAGAAAGCAGAGTTACGTTTCGGGTCCAGTGAGCCTCCCTCAGAACTGTTTCTCTCCACAGATGCTGCCAGACCTGCTGAACTTTTTCCAGCAATTTCTGTTGTTGTTTGATTTCCAGCATCCACAGCTCTTTTTATTTAGTAGTCCCTGATGATTATGTCGTTGTATAAGCAGCACTGGGCGCCATCAGACGCTTAATATACAATGATGCATCCATTCCTAATGAAGACCAGACACTACCCACGATCATCAGAAGGTTTCACACTTGGTCCACACTTCCCATCAGCACCTAATCTCAAAGGTTGCTGATTCTGGCTGGGAGGATCCTCCATGGGTTTATCTCTTTGTACCTAGTCCATACTCCACATGTGAACCCCCAGTTTTTGGTATTTAATCAGAGGGATTCCAGCACATCCTAAATCCACATTGCAGTAATGGATGGGAACAGCAATCTGGATCATCCACCTGTGTTTAAAATGCACTTGGGCTGACAGTAGTCAGGGGTGGATTAGTGGTGCTGCCTGAACTGCTGTGCTCTTCCAGCACCACTAATCCAATATTTGGTTTTCAGCATCTGCAGTCATTGTTTTTACCTAGTAGTCAGGGGTGACTCAGTACTTGAGGCAAACACAGCAGGTGCTATCTTCATAACAGCATCTAGAATTAAAGGTCTGATCAAAGCTGTGAAACCATGATCGATTGTCATTAAAAACTTTATCTGAGAGGGTTGTTGCTGAGGATGATAATGTCCTTACCTCTGAGCCAGGGGTTCAAATCCCACTTGCTCCAGAGGTATGTCAGAGCATCTCAAAGCAGGTTAATTAGAGAAATAAAAGATGCCAAATGAAAATGCTACCACTGTTGGTAAAACGAAATGATATATAAAATAAAAGCCATAAGAAACAAAAACAGAAATTGCTGGCAAAGCTCAATGGGTCTGGCAGCACCTGTGATGAGAAATCCGAGTTAATGTTACAGGTTGAATGAGTGTTCCTCAGAAACTCATTTGGTTCTCTAATGTCCCTCAGGGAGGATAACTGCTGCCCTTACCTGGACTTAGCTACGTGTAACTCCAGACCCCGTGGTTGACTTCGAAATGGCTAACTACTCAATTCCATCTTCTAGGAATTGGACGTTGCCATCCCAGCCAGTGATGCACCCATCCCTTGAATGCATATAAAAAAAATTAACATCCCGTTACAGCCTCGAGAGATGGTTTAATGTTGTTCAAAACAGGCTTCCCAAGTGTAGGAACTAGGTAGTATGCAGAGCAATCTTGTATCTGAAGTTGCAATAGTTTTGGTTCAGTATTTCTGGTGTGTTTCACACTGTGTTGAAATGTATTGGTATATTTCAGTATCCTACATAAATGTGATTACAGAATGCTCAGCGATATCAGAGATTTATTACATTACTTATAGGGAACTCTGATGTAAGAATGATACAGCTCTCTGGTGGCCATTCAGCTCATCAGCACACATGCTGGCTTTTTGAAAGAGCTATCTAATTAATTCCACACCACACCACAGGTCCTGGGAATATGTGTTTTTTTTTCCACTTAAAGTGATTATCCGATTCCCTTTTTTGAAAGCTAGTTTTTGTCATCCTTTTCTGGCAGTACGTCTGAGATCACAACTCCTCACTGTATAGATATGACTAAAGGGGAGTGAAATTATTACCTGTCACCTTGAACAAAGCATTAAAAGTTCCATCATTTTTGGTTTACAGTCCCTTAGATGTAGTGTAGAGTTTGCAATCGAAGATGTTGCTCATCTATTAGGAAGGGTAGTGATAGAATTATTATTGAAGCAAATAAGAAGAGGAAACGCATGGCTACACCTGATTCATTCTAAACCTCACTGTCAAACAATGATCCTTTTATAACCCAGTTTTAACTTTATAATTCCTTTGCTGTTGTTAAAACCTGATATTTGCTTTGTATTCTGACTTGTATCTTCTTTTCTAGTAGAGTTGCACCTTTTCCATGCTGAATGAGTGCAGCTAATCTGTTGGCTTCTTACTGCATTTTAATACATTGTCTATTAGAGAGGAAGAAATCACTGTGGGTGCGTGTGCGTGTGTGTGTGTGTGTGTGTGTGTTGATCTGGAGAGTGCGTGATGTGGAGTGTGTTAATGATATGGATCATTCGGCCAGCGTGCGTATTGTTGTTCATTCTTCCTTTTAAAGTGGTGCTTTGCATCTTTTTATGTAACTATTTAATGATTAAATTTACAGTGAATGCTATAACTGGGGGAGACTGTAGCACAGTGGTAATGTTACTGGATTAGTAATATAGGCCCTCCCAAGCTGTGGTTATGAGTTCAAATCCCAGCATGGTAGACAGAAAATTTCAATGTAAAATATAAAAGAAAACTGCATTAAAAAGCTAATCTAATGGTGACCATATAACCATTATCAATTGTCAAATGTTCATTAAAGTCCATTAGAGAAGGAAATCTGCCATCCCTGTCTGGTATGGCCTGTATGTGACTGCAGACCCACAGCAATGTAGTTGACTCTTAGCTGGCCTCTGAAATGGCCACTTGGTTCAAGGGCAATTGGGGATAAGCAACAGCCAGTCAATGCCATCCCAAGGCAAAATAAAAACGCTGAGCGATACTTGGGGTAGTTTGGGTAGCAGAGAAGAGGTGTGATTGGAGCAAAGACTTGCCCTTACCAGGCAGCACCGTGGCTCAGTGGGTTTCCTCTGGGTGCTCTAGATTCCTCCCATATTTCAGAGGTGTGCAGGTTAGGTAAATTGGCCGTGCTAAATTGCCTATAATGTCCAGCAGGCTAGGTGGGTCAGCCATGGGAAATACAGGGTTAGAGGATGGGATGCCCTTCAGGAGGGTCAGTGCAGACTCGATGGGCTTCTTCTGCTCTGTATGGATTATATACAAGTTTAGGCATTCAAGACTAAGGTACCACATTACAATCAGTGGCAAATATTTAAAAGTTAACCAGTAATCATATATTTCAGTAAATGCATGTGCAGGTGTGTGGATTTTAATGAATGTGACCAGTTGTGATCATGCTGCAGGAGATCCCACTGATTTAGCTCATGCATACCCCTGCCCAGCTGGAAGTACACCTGTAACCGTGTGCAAGAGGCTGCTTACAACTGGGGGTGATTCTTTTGAGCAGCTGTTTGTGTGACTACATAAGGTGCAGAGTCTGGACTGGGAGAGAACCTGATACAAAGATTATACTGAGTACAAGGACTTTATTGTACAAGAGACGCATATGTTTGATTTAAGAAACTCATGACATTGAGTTTATTAATATGAAAACAACACAAATAAAACAGAGGAGAGTTAAGTAGAAAGTGCTGGAAATGCTCAGCAGGTCAGGCAACATCTGCGGAGAGAGAAATACTTGATATTTTGGATTGTAGGGACTTCAGCAGAACAGGGCTTTCTTTACAAGGTTCTGCCTGATTTTCTGAGCGTTTCTACCATTTACTGTGTCTGTTTCAAATTTTCAGCATCTGCATTATTTTGCCTTTGTTTGACAATAAGCACAGGTTGTCTCGGGGGGTGGGAGATGTGTTCTCGAAGGCAGCAGCGTAACTGTGCTCTTTGTAAATGTCATGATGTTGAGAGAGCAGCTTAGATGTAGACTGTTAATTTCAGCCATCTTTCTCCCTTCCCTCTGTCTCCCCTTCCCCTTTCCCCTCGTCACTGCATCTTACAAATCACGGGACTGACACTGTCCCTTCCATCTGTCTTTTCCTACCCAGAATCCCCTCAAATCCTACCATCCAGCACAAGCAGTCCAAGTGTGAGAGAGAGTCTGGACAGCAGTGGAAGCAGCAGGAAGACCTTGGTGATTGGAGCAGTTGTGGGAGGTCTGATTCTCGTCTTGATTGTCGGTGTCATAATCTTCATCGTCCTTCGGAAGAGGCAACAAACCTTCAAGGGTGACTACAACACAAAGAAACACGTGTTTGGGAATGGATACAGCAAAGCTGGCATCATGCCCCCAGCTCCAGAGCACATCTCTTATCAGGAGGAATCCGATGAGGATAAAAAGCCATCTTCCATGAACGTGAGTTATGAGAATGAGAGGAAAGTTTCCCGTGATGGTGTAGACTTTGACACAGACTCCAAGCGTCCTTACTTCACCGTCGACGAGAGCGACACGCAGGAGGACTTTGACGAGCAGACTCTAAGTTTCCAGTATCCGCAGGATTTGACGGAAGACATGGTATCGCAGAATGATGGCTCCATCATTTCAAAGAAAGAGTGGTATGTGTAGTGCCAGACCCCTCATGGTGCAGGACAATGTCTGCGTGTCCTGCCTCCTGTACACCTGGCTCCACTGTAAAACTCTGCATCAGCTAAAGTCTTAATGATTACATTGTGATTTATTTTTTACATTTCATTCAAAAAAATATAAATAATGTTCTCAGATAGTGTTTCAAAATGAAAGGGAACACTAGTCTATATAGCACTAATTCGGGGTAATCCTCACTTATATCAGTTGGACTTCTGTAAAAACTGATGTCTCTTTGATATGCTACACAGACATCAGGTAACTTGTGCTAAACACTGGAACTTAATCAGGCTGTCAGCACTTCTGTGGCTGCATGACCATAACTTCTTATTAACTTCTCATTAATTTATAACCATTCACTAGGACTGGATGGATGTGACTAATAACTTACTGGCCTTTGCTGGTGAGTGGTTAATTTGTTTGGTTACCAACTAGTGATGACATGTGATAGCAACTGTTAATATTCCATTTAATTGGAGTTTTTACAAACACTCACTAAATGCTGCAGCTAATAATGGATTTATAGCTGGATTTTCCACTAGATGATATCAATATGTGTAAATACCAACTATTGTTTTTTTAAACTGCACATAACACTAAAGCCACAGAAGATCCCTTTGGGTACCTTAAATGCCTTGGTACCATTTGGATCAAAACTTTGCTGTCAATTTTTTTTAGCTTCTAGGTAAAATTAATTTGCCTGGCATAAAGAGAACATTTCCCCCCCCTCTTGAATGATGTCCTGGTTGCAGCTTAAAACATTCCTGCATGTGAATGTCCATTTCTCCAGGCAATGTGAAGTGTGGCGCTGCCAAGATGTGTAAACCCTTCCCTACACAAATTTCTAACAAGTCTCTACAATGTTTAAAAATGTTGGGCTCACTTGTTGATTCTTGTCTGTGCATGCTTCAGAATTCTCTTTAACGAAATGTTCAATGTACTGCATCTTGCCTGCAGTCAGTCATGTAATATAATGTATTTCTCGGGCTTATAACATCACGTTAGAGCTATCGTGTTGCCTCGTCCAAATGTAGTTACCCAGGTCCATTTCGACGACGATTTGATAAAAATTAAGCCATGCATCACAGAGGCCAAATTTGATGGGTGTGATCACCAAGCCTGCATGAGCCTGTGGAGTAATTGTTAATGAACAATCATTAATTGAGTGGACAAGAGCAATTTTCTGTGGATGCTGGATATCTGCGATAAAATATTCAAAAGGCTCAGCAGGTCAGATAGTTTCTGTGGGAACAAAGAGAGATGTGTTTAATGTTTGGGTCAGTCACTGATTCTTCAAAAGTGGAAATCTCTCGAACTGGACTTAAATATATGTCCATTTTCTCAAAGCCTTACCAGTAATTTATTGTTAAGTTGGCATTCTGTTCCATTCATAATACTTAACTGGTGATGGTTCCTTGAGTGGGCAGTAAGAAGTGGCCATTTACAGATAAGCAAGAGATAATGTGACAAACCTGTGCCTTGAACTGCAAGATGTGGACCCTACAGCACTGTAGGTTGTTGAGCAGGTCTATTTGCCAGCAACTGATTTAAAATGGTCCAGTTTTCGCCTTCTTTGTCCATTGTAAATTTGGTAAAGAATTGCAGTCTGTTCTTCATGTGGTCAGCAGGTCTGCAGAGTAACTACCACACCTCCCACAGTATTAAACACATGGGCATTATGCAGAGTAGAAAACAGGGACACAGTTCAGCATGTGCTATCAAACAAACATAGCATTCTCTTTGTTTGTGAAATGCATCAACAGTTACCTTTGTCTAAAAACGCCCTCAAAGTGGGTGGAAGAAGTGTTGTCCATAAATAATAATGGTAACATTGTATTCCGCTGGCTTGCCGAAACTGTCCACCATTCCAACCAATGAGTTTAGACATGACCTTGAGCTTCTTGCGATCAGGGACATTTTGTCTTGTAAATCCGAGAGGTGAGCCACCCATCAGGTTCATAGGAATCCACAGGCAAAGACTATTACGATTAGCTGCTGAGTTGTGAGACAAGGAGAGGGGATTGCTCCATACCGCTATGGATCCTCATTTGGAAACTGCTCAAAATACACAACCAATCAGTCACTATCCTTCAAAACATAAGGTATGACACTTCAGGAGTGCACCCTTTATCCAAACTATTTTGTAATTCTGAACTGTCAGCAAGTGAGCAACAAGGGGGCATATTTTTAAGTAAAAGGCAGGAGGCTTAGAGGGAATTTGAGGAAACGTTTTGTCACCTTGAGGGTGGAGAGAATCTGAAATGCACTGCCTGGGGTGGGGGTGGGGGGGGGGGGGAGGTTTATGGAGGCAGGATGCTTCATAACCTTGAAAAAATACGTGAATGAGCACTTGAACAGTCATAACATTCAAAGTCTACTGTGGGGAAAATATGACTAGTGTGGTAATAGTATTTTTGATAGCAGAGGCTTGATGGGCCAAAGGATCTCCTCTGTACTGTATGATTCTATGAAGCTATCTTCAAACATGATGGTGTAGAGGACTATTCTTCCAGGGAATGGTGTACCAATCTGTATGTAGCAGTTTGATCATTTGAATTTGGTTTTGTTAATGCAGATGAAAAGCTGAGGTTAGTAAATGACCATAATCCATTTAATTGAGATAAAATTCCCATTTATTCATTCCCTTTTAAGGAAGGGAGCTAACTGTCCTTCCCAACTTGATGCCATTCCCACACCTGTCTGGTTGACTCTGAAGTGGTTTAGCAAATGACTCAGTAGTGTCTCAGCTTTGGGCGTGGAGAGGGAAGCACATTATGCTATCCTTACCATTGCCTTCCATATTCCTATCAGTACTTGCAAATAAATGCTAGCAAGGCTATTTTCAGTATTTTTGCAGGGGTCTGAGAGTTATCCCATCGCAGTCTTGTTGGAATGCTCGTGCTTTGCTGAGCTCATCATGGGGATAACTTGCGATTCAAGGTGGCACATTAATGTTATTTCTATCTTGTTTGTACATGAGCCGATGGGTAACGGATTGTTTCAGAGTACACTGTTCCATATCAGAAGTATTTGACTTTGAAAAGGCTTTTGTAAATATTGCACAAGTTTGTTATATGTCAGATTAACTCCATCTTCCTGTTATCTAATGAGAGCTGATCTGATGGAGCGTAATATAGGTGCACATCTTTGTTTGTACCTTGTTGTATCATTGTTCCCCCTTCACAGCTTGTTTTTACAGTGCCATTTGAATGTTACTATGCTTTAAGATTTAGCACATGTTGATGAAACTTCCCCGGTTAAATCTCTGCTCACTGACCATTCCAACACTTGCATTTAACTGGTTCTCGATCAACACTTGAAAGCATTCTAATGAGAAGAGAGAGGGAGAAATTTTGTTAGTGATGCACTGTTCCCAGTGGGCACCATTTCCATTCTCTAGCCTTTTCCCATGTGGCTATGATAAAGATTGTAAATGCTATCTAAGCGCGAGGGGAGATGTGTGATTATCAGCTGGGGAATCTATTTATTAGAATCAGTTCCAATGCTATCACTAAAAGAGACCATTCTAATGAAGAGTCTTGAAATGCTAACTCTGTTTGTCCCCAGCCAGTCCAGCTGAGTTTCACCAGCAATTTCTGTTTTTGTATTAAAGAACCTCTTGGAAAGCAAGGGAGGCAATTCATCACAGCCAAAACCTTCCCTCCCAACCCCATTGCTGTTCACATGAAAGCTATTGAGAGTACAGAGGTGAAACGGATGTTTTGCACATTTAAATTCCACATGTAAATATTTCACATTAGATTGGATTGACTTCATTTGCATGTGCATTATTATTTGCTGACAATAGCTTAGTCAGTGAGCTCAGTGTACTAACCTCCCTCACTGTTGGCACATATTAATGGGGAAATTGGGGATGCTTCCTCAGTGCAGGAGAAATGACAATGGATCTTTCTGTCCACACTGTATTGAACGTTCATTTTCCAGCCCTGTGTTGTGTTCGCCATTCCGGGGGTTTTGTCTGAACTTGTCCGCACACTGCACCCACCCCCTCATTCTGTGCGCCGTGAAGGAGATTGTCTGAAATCACTCTCATTGGGAGAACTGAAACATTGTACCTGACACCTGAGATGGACCCACATGTGGGCAATACTGCTGCTGCCCTCTCATGTTCGTATTCTGATAGTGTTCTCTGTGTCCCACCTCTGCCCAACATACCCGGGCCCTATCCACACAAACTCTCCACCCCTCCGATCGCACCTCTCTGTTATTCCCATGGATTCCTCTTCCACCCCTCCAATGGGTGCAATTCATCCTGACACTTTCAACCCTGACCCCAATCTCCCTAACTGACCCTTGCTGGTCATGAGGATCCCCGTAATCGTCCAAACCAACTCTCTCCCGCCCCACACGCCTAGTGCTGCTTCAACAAGACCATAGCCAACTGCAAATATGATCCGGACTCCGTGAATCTCTCACATACTGCTCAAGTTACGTTTAAGGAATAATGTAATTCGGACATCTCTATACGAATGATGCCAACTTACTTCAAGTACAAATTGCCTAGCCTCCCACCTTCTCCACCCTCCTCCCCCACCCCCACCCCCCCCCCCCCCCCCCCCCCCCCCATCACTGGAAACTTCACTTGCAGCTCATTCAGTCCCCCCACGCACCCTCATTTATGTATGTGGGCCCACCCCATAAAACCAGCGCACCGCAGCCAGAAGCAATGTTTCTGCACAAAGCGCTTTCTTCCTAGTCAGTATTGGGTCGTGTGTTCAGCAATGTGTCTTTTGCACAAATGGTCACAATTTAGGGAATCTGTTTGGGTGAGTGATGCTGATTGTTGCTCAGACTGAAATGAACAAGATCACTTTTTAAATCACCTACTACCCGGTGATCAGAGAATAATTCCAATAACCACATCTGATAAAGAGCATTGCCATCCCTAGAGCTTCAAGGTTCTATGCAAATGGCCAGAAACATTTTGGGTCTTGAACCTTTATACATGACATGGGCATCAGGAGACAAAGGGTAAAATCCCAGAATATTGTCAATTCAAAATAGTACTGGTATATTTGAAGTGTTCAATATTTATCATTCCATGTACACATAAAGCTGATCAAAAAATGAAGTCCATTTAGTTTTTATAGGTTTTTGTCTTATAACAAACCATTGGAAGGTAATCAGTTCATTCATTTGAGAATTTCAAGATGTATTTTCAACTCCAGCAATATCCAATGGCGAACTGAGCTCCAGCATTCACTAATGTCTGTTCGGGAAGGAAATCTGCCATCCTTATGTGATCTGGCCTACATGTGACTCCAGACCAACAGCAATGGGGTTGACTCTTAACTGGGCAATTGGGGATGGGTTGTAAATGCAGGCCTAGCCCACACCCTGTGAACAAATTGTACAAAAGTATCAGTCATGCAGTATGACAGAGTCATAGAGCTGTACAGCACAGAAGCAGACTCTTCGGTCCAACTCCTTCATGCTGACCAGATAGCCTAAATTAATCCAGTCCCATTTCCCAGCTAATGGCCCATATCCCTCCAAACCCTTCCTATTCATATATCCATCCAAATCCCTTTTAAATGTTGTTGTAATTGTACCAACCTTCACCACTTCCTCTGGCAGCTCATTCTGTAGATGCACCACCCTCTGCGTGAAAAAGTTGCCCCTTGGGTCCCTCTTTAAAAGTCCTGCAATGAAGTGTGACATGCACTTTACTCCAGCGATGCAGTAATATTTGGAGAGAAAGCAGTGACATGACTTTCTCCCGCACCGAGTCTGCACGTCCTTAGAGATACTTCACTTGCATATCTCTCTTTTCTTTCTTTCTCTCTTTCGCTCTCTCTTGCTTTCTCTCTCTCTCTTGCTTTCTCTCTCTCTCTCTCTTTCTCTTTCTCTGTCTCTCTCTCTCTCACTGTGGCCAAGGTACTGTTATTTGCTTTTATTGTCCATTTACGTCCAGCGACATGTATTGACAGCTGGAAATCCGACCACACAACAAAGCATGCCATCAGTATCCCACTCTTGCTTGTACTTGGTCTAACCATAGTGCTATGTTCTTCTGCCCTCTCAGTGCAGAGCTGTGATAAATAGCTAGTTGTTCTCTGCCATTGTGCCCAATCATGACATTTCTTCTTCCATTAATTCAGGGTCGAGAGGTAAATTAGCCATGTGTGGCTGTTCTGAGCTACAAGATGGTCACGCTTTCATTTAAAGCTCCCCAGTTTGGTGCTGCGTTGGGATATACTGTGTTCATTGAATCTTGTTAACTATTGTGCAAATAAAACCATTTTGTAAAGTGTACTGTGTAATGTTTTGTACGATGTTGCAGATGCAATCTGTTTTATTGGGCTGCTTCCTTTCTTGTTGTTTCTCTTGATATGGATTCTCTGGTTGAAGGTGGTTTGGTTGTGGATCCTGCCTGCTCTGTTATGTGCCCAAGTGTGTGAAATGTTCCAAATCTTATTTGGGGGAGGGAAACTTCTTTTTTTTTAAATAAAATTTCAAATGGAAATTTCCTTGGTTTGCTGTTTTTATTCTCCGGTTGGTTCTGATCTAGTGAATTTTCCTGATTCTTGTCAGAAAGACAAGAATTGGTTCAGGCGTCTGAGTTCAGGCGTCTGTCTTCACCGGGGGATATGGATTTTGTTTTTTTTTTCCTTTCAAACCTCCCCTTTTCACCAATGCCTGAACTGTCAATCCAGGCTGGCACTCCCAGTGCGATTCTGAGGGAATGCTGCATTGTCAGCCTTCGAGATATTAACAGGAAAAGTCAGGGAAGATTAAAAAAAAAGTACTTCTAGTGGTTGGATATTCTCAAACTAGGCACAGTCTAAAAATTAGGGCCAGACCATTCAGGAGAAATGTTAGGAAGCACTTTGACACACAAAGGGTAGTGAAGATTTCAAACTCTTTTTCCACAAATGGCATTGGATGCTGGATCAGTTGTTAATTTTAAGTCTGAGAGAGAGAATTTTCTGTTAAGCAAAGGTAATAAGGGATATGGATCAAAGGCAGGTCTGTGGAGTTTGGCTATAGATCAGTTGTCAGGCAGTCGGTGGGGGCCGAGTGTCCTCCTCCAGTTCTTACGTGCAACCTGTTGGATGGATCTTAAACTGAGGCCTTTGTGAAAAGGCTCTGTGGCACTATTTTGAAAAAGAGAAGACAATTTCTTCCCCCTATCTTGAAACAAATATTTATCCCTTAACCATCATTTGTCATCTGAGCAGTCAATCCCACCATTGCTGCATGCATTGTGGGATCTTGCTCTGTGTAAATTGGTTGCTGCGGTTTCTACATTACAACAGTGATCCCACTTTTAAAATGTGCTTCACTAAAGGTGTACAGCACTTTGAGTTGCCCTGAGGATGGCAGCGGTATGATGTAGAAATGCAAGTGTACTTGTTTTTCCTCCCATGATGCTGCTCTCTGGTTCAGTCTCACAAAAAGCTCGTGTCAGTGTAGAGAGCTCAGTCCTGTCTCCTTCCAGCAGACAAGTTCCTTTCTGCAGATGGTCAAGCGAGAAAGGAGTGGGAACATACTAGACATATTCCTTTTCTTCCATCCTCTCCTTCACTTTCCGGCTGACCAAGCCAGGATGGGGTTGCCTGGTGACTCAGTGGTTAGTGCTGCTACCTGGCAGCACCAGGGACTCAGGTTCAATTCCACCCTCAAGTGACTGTGCAAGCTCCACACAGACATTCTCCCTGTGTCTATATGGGGTTCTTCCCACCATCCAAAGATGTGCAGGTTAGGTGGATTGGCCATGCTAAATTGTCCATAGTCAAGATTAGAGTGGTGCTGGAAAAGCACAGCAGGTCAGGTAGCAACTGAGGAATATTCCTGATGAAGGGCTCCTGCCTGAAACATTGATTTTCCTGCTTCTCGGATGCTGCCTGACCTGCTGTGCTTTTCCAGCACCACTCTAATCTTGACTCTGATCTCCAGCATCTGCAGTCCTCACTTTCACCTAAATTGCCGTAGTGTCAGGGAGATGTAGGTTAGGTGGATTGTTGCTGGGAAATGCCGGGTGACAGCGATGATGGGGGAGGAGGGGGTCCTGGCTGGGTTGGTCTTCACCGGGCTGATGTGGATTTAATGATCCAAATGGCCTGCTTCCAACTGTAGGGATTCTATGGTGCTATACTGAAACCAAATTCAGTGTCTCCAGCTCTTGGTTGCACTTGGTTCTCTACAGTTCAATGTTAAAAGTTGTGACATTATGCCCCAGCCATGAAGCACGTTTGTAGAACTATCTAGAATAGAAAGAGGTCAGCTGGTCCATTACTAACCTTTTGGAAAAGCCATCTAGATTCTATAATTCATTTCCTAATGTTTTCCCCAGTCCTGCAAATCATTCCATTCAAGTGTTTATTGATTTGTACCCTTACATCTAAGAATGTGGTACATGATATGTTTATTTTCTTAACTTCTAGTTGTACATCTACTGTTATAACACCTGTGAAGGTGGCAAAGCCTAACTCTGACTGATACCGCTATCCTGTTGAAAAGCTCAAGATACAGAAAGTGACTGATGGTTTACAAAACATACAGGCAGTAACATCACCAGGAAGGATATGGGATGTTAATATTCCAGATTGAGTTAGTGAAGAAGGAGGTGATTATTCTGAACTGCACTAAAGCAGGGATTGAGATCACCTGACCGGTGGACAATTCCATTTATAGTCCCAGTTTTGTGTTAGAGATTCTGTAGTTACTGAGGAACTACATTACTGTGAAGTATAATGCAAATTCCAGAATCCCATGACTTTTGTCCCACATTGACTGACTTGTGTTCTGTAGTTTATTAAGGGTCAGTTTCAATTCAGATATTTTGAAAGGCTAAGTTTATCACACATTGCTAACAAATCTCAGTTCACATGAGCATTGAGAAGTCGAGTGAAATTCTGAAAGATTGTCCTTTCACCTTTAATGAACGACCTGCAGTGAGGGGCTAACTGAGGTCACAGACAGTGACGTTGGCCTTTCATCTCTGGCTCTTGATGTTCAAACTAGTGGGTTGGAAGGGTCTGTTGTCTTGTCCTTTGGACATCACATTGTTTTGGGTCATCTCAGCCACTCTTCTTGAGATTCGAGTACACATCTTCATTCACAACAGACCCTTCGGTCCAACCCGTCCATGCCGACCATTCACAATATGATACTAGACCGGCCCCAGGAATTCCAGAAAGAGACTCTGTACCAGAAATGGAAATAAGGCATTGCTCAAGTACCATGCTCTTCAGAAGCTACCAATGTTGATAGGGTAATGTGTGCAGAAAATGATTCTCTGTATCTAACCCTGTGTTCTCCCTGTCCTGGGAGCGTATGATGGGGGAGACAGTGTAGAGAGAGCTTTACCTTCAATATAGAGTACAGGGAGATATTTTGTAATCTGACCCCCATGCTGTATCTGTCCTGGGAGTGTGTAATCAAACTGTTTAAAAGTTAAACATTTCTTGATTTGATCATTCTTTTGCAGATAAATTAACTTTAAAAATGGATGATTCCAAAGGCTTTTCAATGTACAGATTCATAGAGTCATACAGCACGGAAGCAGACCCTTTGATCCAACTCAAACATGCCAACCAAGTTTCCCAAATTCCACCTTCCTGCATTTGACCAATATCCCTCTAAACCTTTCCTAATCGTGTACCTGCCCAAATGTCTTTTGAATGTTGTAATTGTACCTGTATCCACCATTTCCCCTGACAGTTCATTCCACACGGACACTGCCGTCTGGAAAGAGTGGTCCCTCTGGTCTCTCTCAAAATGTTTTCCTCTCACCTTAACCCTCTAGTTTTGAACTCCCCTACCCTGGGGAAAGACCCTTACTGCTGAGGTCTAGGAAGCACCGAAGTTAATTTGCACAGCAAGCTCCCAGATTGTGATAATAAACAAACAATCTGCCTTTAAGTTCATCACAAGGTCAAACACCTACCCTGAATCTCCCTCCTTCTACTGTGAAATGTGGCTAACTCTCCCAGGAGACACCAGACACCACTAAAGTCCTCAGGTGTTCCTAGTGCAACTAGCCAACCGCATTCCCTCATCTGTAAATTGTCAACTGTGATTTGCCACCTTACCCAGTGACTCTCAAATGAAAGTCCTCCTGCCCTTTGAGTGAGTGAGTGTTTTTGTCAGTGGGATCCTTCTGCCCAGGTATCATTCCCAGCAGAGGTGTTAGAATTTCCAGTTGCTGTCCTGCCATTGGAATGGTATCCTTGGCTCTAGGACAGAGATGTAGAATAATGGGTATCCTTTAGGGCTTGGACAAATGAAAGCTCAAGTGTGGCTCTGGGAAAGGAAATCTCTTACTCTTGATGCTCTGTGAGTTGGGGCTGGGGTTGGGAGGGTGGATAATTCACCCCGGCTCTCCGGATACTGAGCTCAGCTTGTTTCTGGCTTGCCTTTATTCCACAGCCTGGGGGTTGCAAATCCAAAAGATATTTAGTATTGGAGAGGGTGGATGTGAGATTAATTGAATCTCTTTGAAACTTAAGAGAATACTGAGGGACCTGGATAGAATGGAGCAGATGAGGACCCCGGGGGGGGGGTAACAGCTACAGGAGTGAAGGGGTGACCCTTTAGAACTGAGGTGAAGGGGAATTTCTTCAGTTGGAGGTTGGGAATCTGTGAATCTCATTGCTGCAGAGGGCATGGAGGCCAAGTCATTGAGTGAGAAGACAGAGATAGATAACTTCTTGAGTGAAGGGATCAAGAGTTATGGTGAAAAGGCAGGAGAATGGGGTAGGGAAACATACCAGCCATGATCTAATGGTGGACCTGACTTGATGGACTCAATGGACTAATTCTGCTCCTGTATCTTATGTTATTCATCTGGATGTTGCCTTGGCTGTAGCATTTTATGAAGAGAGGCTGGATAAACTCAGGTTGTTTAATTTAGAGAGAGAGAGAAACAGTGGAAGGGAGGCTAGTAGAGGTGTTACAAGTTATGAGGGGCGTGGAATGGTTGGATAGAAAGCAGCTGTTCTCCTCAGTTGAAGGGTCAATAACAAGGAGACAGACTTCTGTCCAATGGAAGGCAGACGGTTTAGAGGGAATCTGAGGAAAGATGTTTTCACCCAGAGGATGGTGGGTGTCTGGAAAGCACTGCCGGGTAGCTCAGGTGGGTAACCTCCCAACCCTTTTTAGAAAAAAATCTTGGATGAGCATGAAGTGTCATAACATTCAAGGCTAAGGGTCCAGTGTGTGAAAGTGGGCCGAGTGCAGATGGTAGTGTATTTTAGAAGGTACACTACTCAAAGGGTCACTTCTGTATGAATGATTCTATATTTATCTGGTATATTAGCATCTCCCACTTACTGTCAAGAGGAGTTTTCCATACACTGGAGCGATCACAACCTCATCTGATCCACAAAGCAGCATTGTGAGGGAAAATCTTCATATTCACATGGTTTAGTTAAAGGGTTGGTATGTTTAGTTGTGCTGATGTGATCCTCTTAAAATCCCAATTGTTTCAAGGTGCAGTCTCCATCATCTCTAAAGTCTAGTCATTTCAGATATTGCCCTGACCATCGGGGTCAATCAATTGATCTATATGGACTTCAGTAAGGCGTTCGACCAGGTTCCCCATGGGAGACTGGTTAGCAAAGTTATGGAATACAGGGAGAACTAGCCATTTGGATACAGAACTGAAGGTAGAAGACAGAGGGTGGTGGTGGAGGGTTGTTTTTCAGACTGGAGGCCTGTGACCAGTGGAGTGCCACAAGGATTGGTGCTGGATCCTTAACTTTTTGTCATTTACATAAATGATTTGGATGCGAGCATAAGAGGTACAGTTAGTAAGTTTGCAGATGGTGGCACCAAAATTGGAGGTGTAGTGGACAGTGAAGAGGGTTACCTCAGATTACAACGGGATCTTGATCAATTGGGCCAATGGGCTGAGAAGTGGCAGATGGAGTTTAATTTAGATAAATATGGGGTGCTGCGTTTTGGGAAAGCAAATCTTAGCAGGACTTATACACTTAATGGTAAGGTCCTAGGGAGTGTTGCTGAACAAAGAGACCTTGGAGTGCAGGTTCATAGCTCCTTGAAGGTGGAGTCGTAGGTAGATAGGATAGTGAAGAAGGCGTTTGGTATGCTTTCCTTTATTGGTCAGAGTATTGAGTACAGGAGTTGGGAGGTCATGTTGCGTTGTACAGGACATTGGTTAGGCCACTGTTGAAATATTGTGTGCAATTCTGGTCTCCTTCCTATTGGAAGGATGTTGTGAAACTTGAAAGGATTCAGAAAAGATTTACAAGGATGTTGCCAGGTTTGGAGGGTTTGAGCTACAGGGAGAGGCTGAACAGACTGGGGCTGTTTTCCCTGGGGCTTCGAAGGCTGAGGGGTGACCTTATAGAGGTTTATAAAATCATGAGGGGCATGGATAGGGTAAATAGGCAAAGTCTTTTCCCTGGGGTGGGGAAGTCCAGAACCAGAGGGCATAGGTTTAGGGTGAGAGGGAAAATATTTTAAAAAACCTAAGGGGCAACTTTTTCACACAGAGGGTGGTGTGTGTATGGAATGAGCTGCCAGAGGAAGTGGTGGAGGCTGGTACAATTACAACATTTAAGAGACAGTTGGATGGGTATATGAATAGGAAGGGTTTGGAGGGATATGGACCGGGTGCTGACAAGTGGGACTAGATTGGGTTGGGATATCTGGTCGGCATGGACAGGTTGGACCGAAGGGTCTGTTTCCATGCTGTACACCTCTATGACTCTTATTACAAAGGCCCCATTTGAAAGGTATTAAACACACTGTGTTTCAGGAAATTCATGGCTTTATCCTATCCCCAGAAAGTTAAACAGTTCTCGGCTTGTTTCAGGCAGAGATGGTTTTGGATCAGTTTCAATCAGCTGTTCACACTCAAAGTGTTATGACATAAGGTGATAAGATTTGGGATGGAACTGTGAACAGGTAGGAGAGGCCGGTTAATGAATAGATTACATGTTTATTTTAAATAAATACTTGCCTAAGGTACAAAGCTGGCTGAGGCAGCTTAAAGTTCAAATGTGGCTGAAATCAGCAGACTCTTTTCAATGGGTAAGTATAGGACAAGGGTAATCACTGAACTGCACATCGTATGTCAAACACGATCAACAGGAATTTTGTGTCGAAACGTACAGTAATGAAGGTTATTAATTTAATTTCCCCAATATTACTGGTTGTCTATCCTTGGTCTGAGTTGTGACAGGAGTGGGTGGTTCTATTGCAACCACTCTGACCCTGAAATTGTTTCTCCTTCAGTGGTCACTGAACTTCTACTGACTAACTTCAATAAACCAGTACAGATTAGTCAACATGGACACCCCGGATATACTGAGGCATCAGTCTCCAAGCTGAGGTAGATGGAGGCGGTGTGTAACCCAGACCCAGGCTGACATTATAACCCTGACTAGTTAATGGTGGTTAGGGTTACCGCAGTGATGATGTGACATTGACTGAAAGGATCAGTGAGCTGTCGGATCCCCGGGGTGGGGGGTGCGATGAGCTGCAGCCTGCCCTTGCTTATCCCATGTATAATTAAATGGGGACACGTGAGAGTTACAGTTTTCTTAAGCTTCAGTCTGTTCAAATATCATCCACAGCAGGAGCTGTTCTGACTGTAAGCCTTCAATAAAATATCATCCTGTGAGCCCTTACTCCTACAGAAGTGTTTGGTAAACACGTTCCTGTTTCCACGGAGATTTGCTTGCAAAATTATTGCTCACAGATTGTCAGTAAATGCAATTTATTCTCCTATCTTTCACTGCTTTCTCTACTTCTGTCTCTCCTGTTTCCTCATCTTTCGTCCTTTTATCTTGGTTTCTTCCTTCTATCCATCTCCCCCTTTTATCTTTTCCCTGCAATGCTCTCCCTTGATTTCCCACTTCTGTCTTTGCCATCCTGTCCCTTCCTGTCTCTGTGAAGCTGTCCGTTTCCTCACACACATGGGCAGCTCGCCATTTGAAGAAACCCAAGGTTATCCATCAAGGTTGTCAATAGCTGATCAGACCAGCTCGTTCACACCACTGTAAACTCAGTTCTGTGATGTATGGTGAGACAGTGCCAGCTCTTTATCTTCTGGCCCTAGATCAGTTTACAACTGATTGATTGATTGATTGACTGAATGGAGCATAATCACTAGGCAGAGGGAAGGTGATGAAGCTGGGGTTCCTCCTCTTCCCGGTTGTTCCTCCCATCTACTGTAAAAGGTGTTGCCTCGTTGCGGAAGTCTGTATTGGCACAACCCTCAGACAGCTATTAACAGGCTGCCTGAATGTGGAGCCTGTGGCTTTGTGTGTTTATAGCCGAGGGTTCAAAGGAGCACTCCAGTTTTGTACAGACTCCTTTCAGATACAACTGAGACACTAAGCTGGGGACTGTTTACCTTTGAAGGTGAATGAAAAGATTATACATCTGCTGTTGGAATCAGAGCAAGGAATCCCTGGACAACATCCTGGATGAGATTTATCCCTCACCCAAACACTGGTAAAAAATTGACTAGTTGCTCATCATCACATTGCTATTTGTGGGAGTTTCATAGAGTCCCTACAGTGAGGAAGCCCATCACTTTCACATCAGCCATCTGAATAGCATCCCACTCAATCCTTGTAACCCTGCATTTCTCATGGCTAGTCCATCTAACCTTGCACATCATTGAATTGTGGGAGGAAACCAGAGCACCCGGAGGAAACCCACACAGACACAGGTTGAACATGCAAACTCCACACTGACAGTTGCCCGAGGCTGGAATCAAACCTGGGTCCCTGGCGCTATGAGGCAGCAGTGCTAACTACTGAGCCACCGTGCAGTGCACAACTTGGTTGTTGCATTTTTTGCAAAACAACAGTGTCCACAGTTTGAAAGATGCTGTGAAACTCTTTGCGCATCCTCTGGTCGTGAAGAACAGCTTTAGAAAGATGGTTATTTTTCAGTTGTACCACTAGTGATCCTTTTAATCTTAAGGTTAGATGTTAGCCATTGCATTTGGAAGAAGGCATTAATGACATGTGTTTATGATTTGGGGTTTTGAGCCATGCTTGGTGAAGGACAGGCCCCTCAATCAAAGGTTTTCATCACTGTCCACCTGCTGACATAACTCCTGTGATCATGGGGAGGTCACTGTCACTGACAGAAGACTTTGCAGATTGTTCTCAATCTCCAATGAATCAGATTATATGATGCCTTGTCTTCCCTTCCCCCATCCTGCCTTGTGCGAAATTATATCGAGAAAAGGACAGTGGTGCAGGAATGGTGCTCACACTGACAGACCTTACAATTGCTTTGCCTTTAAGTACTGTTAAACCCACACCACCCCCCACACACATATTTAAGTTTACTGCTGCATAGTATTTGGAAATGGGTCTAAGTTGTACCTGCACAAGTCAGACATTGTAAAGCTGAATACACAACAGTGGCACTAACTTGGATTTATCATATAAGTTTCACTTTATTTGCAAAACGCCTGTCATTTCTTTAGCTTCCTGTCATCAGGCCTTCTCAAAGTGCTGTGTCAAGTTACAAGTGGCTCCAGCACTAACACTCTCGCCCCTGCGTCCGATGTGTGTCGGGATCAAATCCGACTCGGTCTTTGAGCTCGGAAGTCTAGGCTGATATGGTTCTGAGTGCTGCTGTATGGGAGTTGGCACAGTAACCCAGGGTCCTGGCTATCCCCTCAGCTAGATGTGAAAGATCCCAGAGCACTGTTGACAGTAGAGTAACAGCTGTCCATGGTGTCCTGGTCAATATTTATTCTCCAACCAATGTCTCCAAAATGGATTACACTTTGATGTTTGTGGGAGTTTACTGAAATTGGTTGTGTTGGACGCCGGTGTTGGACTGGGGTGTACAAAGTTAAAAATCAGGTGGTTGTCACCTGATGAAGGAGCGACGCTCCGAAAGCTAGTGCTTCCAATTAAACCTGTTGGACAATAACCTGGTATTGTGTGATTTTTAACTGTGAAGTTGGTTGCTGTGTTCTCCACATTATTAAAGTGTTTCAGTCATTGCAACATGCATGGGGCGGTGGGGGGATTGGGGGAGAGTCCTGTGATCATGAAAGGTGCTATATCAATGAAAGTGTTTTTCTTTTTACTTAATAATGTGAAGTTAGTGGTATAATGTAGAAAATATGTAATTTAATTTCTGCACAGCAGGGTCCTGTGCTCAATCTTGTGATAATAAAGAGATGATCTGTTTCAGTAACGTTCATTCAGTCCATAAACAAATGTGAAGCATATTTTCAAGTAAATACCATTCTCATGGTCAGTCCAATCTGATTTCTCATTCACTGCCCAGTGTGTGGGCAATTTAGGTGTCAGTCCATAATGAGAGCTCACAGCTTGTGAGGATCTGCATTAAATTCTGTTTTTGCATTTGTTTGATGGAAGGCATGGGGAACAATTGGAAATAATCTATTTTCAACATTCAAAGGTTTGAGAAATACGTAAACACAAGGCTAATGTTTTTCAAGGTGAACGGTGTGAACCGTAGGGATGATGTATTACATTGGGGTTCCTGTCACTCAAAAATTTACAAGAGTTGCTCTTCAGACTGGAGGCCTGTGACCAGTGATGTGCCACAAAGTTTGGTGCTGGGTCCACTGCCTTTCCTCATTTATATAAATGATTTGGATGTGAACATAGGAGGTATTGAATTGAATTGAATTTATTGTCACGTGTACCGAGACACAGTGAAAAGCTTTGTCTTGTGAGCAATAACGTTAGTAGGTTTGCAGATGACACCAAAATTGGAGGTGTAGTGGACAGTGAAGAGGATTACCTCAGATTACAACAGGATCTTGATCAGATGGGCCAATGGGCTGAGGAGTGTTATGAAGCTATAAGGGGTACTGTATCTTTAAGAAATTTAAAAGCAGAATGACCTGACACAGTACCAAGCGTTCTGAACAAGGTAACAATGTAACATTTGGTCAAACAGCTAGATTAACTGGGTTGCCTGGAAACAAAAAAAACAAGTTTGAATTTGGCCAATTAGTTTAAATTATACCCCAAAATACCAACCTCCAATCAAGTTTGAATTTAGTATTTTGACAATATTAAAACCAATGGCACAATCCGATGCTGAGGGTATAAGACCAGGAAAAATTGAACAGTTGAGGGAGAACTGCCAAGCCAGACTGCCCAAAGAATAGCTCTCTTAAAGGTACCTTTATTGATCAGTGACCTGTGAAACAGAAACCCTAAGAAGAAGAAAAGAAGACAAAGGAAGATATAAAGAGAGGATTTGACAGCTGGCTGGTTTTGAAATTTGAAATTTTTGGTATATCTTAATCGGGGATTTTATCGGACAAGTATTATAGAAGGGGAAGGAGAAGATAGGTTAGAGAAAGGAGTTGTAAATAGTCATTACTTAATTATTCTCTGTTAGACTTTAAAAAATAAAGTTGTTAATTTTTACTTTAAATACAGACTTTTGGGAATAGTTCCTTGCATCTCAAATTTGAACAGATTACCACACGGGATAAATCTTTTCTGTGTTGCTGGTTTAAAGTAGTAGAGGGGGATTTACCCCGTGTTGTATGCCTGAAGCATAATTTAAACTGATTGGCCAAATTTGTATTTGTTCTTTTTTTGTATCCAGGCAACCCAGTTAATCTAGATGTTTGACCAAATGTAACGTTGTTACCTTGTTCAGAACACTTGGTGCTGTGTCAGGTCATTCTACATTTAACTCTCTTAAAGGTAAAGCTTCATAACAGGAGTGGCTGATGGAGTTTAATTCAGATAAATGCGAGGTGCTGCATTTTGGGAAAGCAAATCTTAGCAGGACTTATACACTTAATGGTAAGGTCCTAGGGAGTGTTGCTGAACAAAGAGACCTTGGAGTGCAGGTTCATAGCTCCTTGAAAGTGGAGTCGCAGGTAGATAGGATAGTGAAGGAGGCATTTGGTATGCTTTCCTTTATTGGTCAGAGTATTGAGTACAGGAGTTGGGAGGTCATGTTGCGGCTGTACAGGACATTGGTTAGGCCACTGTTAGAATATTGCATACAATTCTGGTCTCCTTCCTATTGGAAAGATGTGGTGAAACTTGAAAGGATTCAGAAAAGATTTCCAAGGATGTTCCCAGGTTAGAGGATTTGAGCTATAGAGAGATGCTGAACAGGCTGGGGCTGTTTTCCCTGGAGCGTCGGAGGCTGAGGGGTGACCTTATAGAGGTTTACAAAATTATGAGGGGTATGGATAGGGTAAATAGGCAAAGTCTTTTCCCTGGGGTCAGGGAGTCCAGAACTAGAGGGCATAGGTTTAGGGTGAGAGGGGAAAGATATAAAAGAGACCTAAGGGGCAACTGTTTCACACAGAGGGTGGCGTGTGTCTGGAATGAGCTGCCAGAGGATGTGGTGGAGGCTGGTACAATTACTACATTTAAGAGGCATTTGGATGGGTATATGAATAGGAAGGGTTTGGAGGGATATGGGCCGGGTGCTGGCAGGTGGGACTAGATTGGGTTGGGATATCTGGTCGGCATGGACGGGTTGGACCGAAGGGTCTGTTTCTGTGCTATATATCTCTACGACTCAACGTACAGTAATGTTCAGTGTGTCACACAGTTAGAAAAGTAATTCCAAGTGCCTTTTGTAATATCTTCAGTAGGAAGTCTCACTAATGAGGTGGGTTGAGCTCTGAGCTCAGACTGCAGACATCAATAATATTCTAGTCCTGTTAAAGAGTTAGGCTGTGACATTACCATTTCAAAGTTAAAGACATTTGTTCATAATTTTGTGTTCTCAACAAATCTAAGATCAGTGTGATGTCTTTGTTAAGTCCGCCATAGCTTAGAACACAGCATAGTTTTATTTGGTATTTTACGCCTCACTGCATCTAACTGATTCCATTGCAGCCTCTGCATAAAGCCCAGAGGAAGAGAGATCTGAGCACTCAGGATTATAACAAAATAGTAAATCCGAGAAATGGGTTTAAACCACACGCCCTCAGGTTGGAAGAGCAGGCTTCCTTGTATTTTCAATACCCATTGCTTTCACACGCACATCACAGTATTACCGAATTATTACACTGCAGCAGCAGACCATTCCGATTATCATGCCTGCACCAGCTCTTCAATTGAGCATCATTACCCAGTTCCAATCTCCTGCGCTATTCTCATACCTCCACTATCCAAATAATTATCCAGTATCCCTCTTGAGTGTCTGAACTGAAGCTGCCTCCCCCATATCTCCAGGCAGTGAATTCCATGCCCTGACTGCTCGCTGGGTGAAAACATTATTCTTCACATCACCCTCGCTTCATCTTTACTTTAAATCCCTACCCTCTCATTTCTTGTTCCTTTTAAGAGCAGGAACAGTTTCTCCCTATCCACTCTATCTATCCCAACTCATGATTTTGAAAACCTTGATCAAATCTCCTCTCAGCCTTCCTCTCTCTCCGAGGAGAACAGTCCCAACTTCTTCAATCTGTCCTCATCGCTGACATTTCCCATTGCTGGGTTCGAAAGCAGGGTCACTGGATCCAAAATGTTGACTCTGCTTTCTCTCCACAGATGCTGCCAGACCTGCTGAGTCTTTGCAGCAATTTCTGTTCTTGTTTCTGATTTCCAGCATCCACAGTTTCTTTCAGTTATTTTTCTCATAGCTGGAATCATTCCTGTAAATCACTTCTGCACTCTCTCCAACGCGTTGACAATTAGCAACAACAATGCCAAAAAAGACCTGCGTTTATATAAAAGGTAAGGTTGGCGCTGTTCTCTCATTAGAGAGAGAGAGAGAGAGAGAGAGAGATAGATGAGTGGTGGTGATTTAACCCCTTCAGCTGAGGGGAGGGGTTGAGGAGGAGGGACCTCAGCCAGGAAAGGAATTGAGTCCATGCAGCAGGTAGGCAGGGAACCAACAAGAGGGAGGGACATGGCAGACATCATCGTCCCCAATCTGTCAGCTGCAGATACAGCCATCAAAGACAGTATTAGTAAGAGAGATCACTGTGCAGTCCTTATGTAGTCAAAGTCCCATTTTCACATTATTTCCTCCACTCTACCGTTACCATCAAACCAAGGACTTAGTCCTGGTTCAGTAGAGAGCGCAAGAGAATATACAGGACCAGCACCAGGCATAACATCAAAATGGGGACTAATTGCAAACAGCATAAGCAACAAGTGATAGACAGAGCTAAGCAATCCCACAACCAGTGAATCAGATCTAAGATCTGCAATCCTGCCACATCCAGTCGTGAATGGTGGTGGACAATTAAACAAGTCACGAGAGGAGGAGGCTCCACAAATATCCCCATCCTCAATGATGGCAGAGCCCAGCACATCAGGGCAAAAGATAAGACTGAAACTTTCACAGTAATCTTCAGCCAGATGTGCCAAATGGAAGATTCTTCTCTGTCTCCTGCAGTGGTCCCCAGCATCACAGATAGCAGGCTTCAGCCATTCCGATTCACTCCCTACGATATCCAGAATCAGTTGGAGGCACTGGATACTGCAAAGGCTACAGGCCTTGAGAACATTCCGGCAATACTACTGCTCCAGAATTTGCCGCTCCCCTAGCCAAGCTGTTACAGTCCAGTTACAGCACTGACATTTACCCAGTAATGTGGAAAATTACCCAGCTATGTCCTGTACATAAAAAACCAGGACAAATCCATCCAGGCCAATTATCGCCTATCAGCCTACCCTCGATCATCAGTAAAGTGATGGAAGGCATCATCAACAGGGCTACCAAGCAGCACCTGCTCAGTAATAACCTGCTCAGTGATGCCCAGTTTGGGTTCCCCCAGGGCCACTCAGCTCCTGACCTCATTACAGCCTTGGGTCAAACATGGACAAAAGAGCTGAATTCAAGAGGGGATGGGGGAAGGGACAGCCCCTGACATCCAGGCTGCATTCGACTGAGTGGGGCATCAAGGAGCCTGAGCAACACTGGGATCAAAGGGTATCAGGGGGCAAACTCCGAGAATGTTTCTGCTCTAAAACCTGAGCTCACATTTTGACAACTCTGAGAAATTGTCCCATAACGTTCAAAAACAATCAATAGCAATTTGCATAAACATTCCACAACATTCTTTTTAAAAAGAGACATGTTTCCCTATCTACCAATGTTAATGGATCATTTTTTAAATTACAGAATCCAGAATACAGAATCCGCACATTTGTCAAAACTAATCAATTCTTCCTTGGGCATGAGCTTATCAGTGTATCAGCTTTCATTGAAATCTGTCTGTTAGTTTTTGAAATAGTTTACTTGCTTCTACTGAGTATAAAAGATTAATATGTTATTTGCACCCACCTTCAGCACTGGAGGGAAAGATGGGAAAATCTAAAGGAAAATAACAAATAAAAGGGAACCAGCAAACGTCCTTCAGGTCTGTTTTAAAAGGTTTTGTTTTGCTCTCTTGGATTCTCACCAATGTAATGGAGGAAGCAGCTTTTGGAATATAACAAAAACATGAAAAAGGTGTGAAATTTATAAAACAAATGTGATTATTTTGTAACATAGCGAGTTTTGAGAAGATTTGTAGCTCAGGTTGAGGTTTTGGATGTAGGTTTGCTCGCTGAGCTGGAAGGTTCATTTCCAGATGTTTCATTACCTTGCTAGGTAGTATCTTCAGTGGGCCTCAGGCAAAGCAATGCTGAAAATTCCTGCTTTCTATTTATATGTTTGGGTTTCTTTGGGTTGGTGATGTCATTTCCTGTGGTGATGTTATTTCCTGCAGTGGAGTCATTTCCTGTTCCTTTTCTCAGGAGGTGGTAAATGGGGTCTAACTCGATGTGTTTGTTGATAGAGTTCTGGTTGGAATGCCATGCTTCTAGGAATTCTCGTGTGTGTCTCTGTTCGGCTTGTCCTAGAATGGATGTGTTGTCCCAGTCAAAGTGGTGTCCTTCCTCATCCGTATGTGGGGATATTAATGAGAGAGGGTCATGTCTTTTTGTGGCTAGGTTGGTGTTCATGTATCCTGGTGGCTAGTTTTCTGCCTGTTTGTCCAATGCAGTGTTTGTTACAGTCCTTGCCCGGTATTTTGTAAATGACATTAGTTTTGCTCATTGTCTGTATAGGGTCTTTCAAGTTCATTAGCTGCTGGTTTAGTATGTTCGTAGTGTATATATGTTTTATGTATTTGTTTTCTGTTGGAAGTGTGTGGTATCTGAATTTTTATAAGTGGAAATTTTTAGTGAAACTCTAAATATTCTTACCCAGGATAAGAAAATAAAATGTAACTATGTTGAAGGTGAGACGGGGAAAGGTTAAGGGAGATGTGTAAGGGATGTTTTTCAGGCAGAGAGTGTTAGGAGCCTAGAACGCACTGCTAGAAGAGATGGTGGAAGTAGGCAGGTTGGTGGCATTTAAGAGGCATCTGGATGGTTATATAATAGAGAGAGAACAGAGGGATACAGACCGAATAAGGGCAGAAGGTTTGTTTTATAATTTAGTTAGGGCATGACTGATTGACTGGTACGAGAAATCATAGTTTGAAGATATTAGGAGGAAGGTATAAAGGAGACACCAGAGGTAGGTTCTTTACGCAGAGAGTTGTGAATGCATGGGATGTGTTCCCAGCGGTGATGGTGGAAGCAGAGTCATTGGGGACATTTAAGCGACTGCTGGACATGCACATGGATAGCAGTGAGTTGAGGGGTGTGTAGGCTAAATTTTTATATTTTATGTTAGGATTAAACTTTGACACAACATCGTGGGCCAAAGGGCCTGTTCTGTGCTGTACTTTTCTATGTTCTATGATGATCAGCACAGGTTTGGAGGGCCAAAGGGCCTGTTCCTGTACTCCTCTTTGTTCTCTTTGAATCTTGTCAATATTCTGGGGCCCTCAATATTAAAACCTAATCTGACCACATTAGTTTTATAGCTTTGTTCCTGTGGATGCTGTGATTTCTATGTCCATAGTGTGAAAGGAGAGGAAATGACAGACTCTAAGACAGAATAACGGGGAACCCCTCTGTGTGTCTGTGCCACAGAAAATAATTCAGTGTGGAAATTTTGGAATGTTGGAGGTGTGCACTCATTCTCAATGTTATTTGTACATAGGATATGGGGCTTGCTGGCTGGATTAGCATTTATTGCCCAGCCCTAGTTGCCCTTGAGAAGGTGGGGGTGAGCTGCTTTCTTGAACCACTGAACTCCACAGGTTCACAACTCTCTGAGTGAAGTAATTCTTCCTCATCACAGTCCTGAATGGCGTATTCTTAGACATCTTCTTAACTTGTGGCCAGTTAAGCTGGTGAGTTGCTAATGTATAATGAAAATCCATTTCGGATGTGGACATCGTCTGTGCATCTCTCACACGAGAAAGGAATTTTCTTCCATTTTATTGTCAATGATCTTAATCCAAGAAAATCTGTCACAAATGCCAAACACAGCATACACAGAAATCTGTCTGAAGCCCACTAAAACGCTAATCAACTCCCCTAATGACAAACTCTCTGAACTGCAAGCTCTGAGATTTTCTGATAAGGTTGAGACACAAAAAAAAAGTTCCAAATCTTGCTGCACATGTTATCATTTTCAAAGACACGGGTCAAGGCATAGAGTCATACAGCATGGAAACAGACCCTTCAGTCCAACTCATCATACCAACCAACCTCCCCAAACTAATCTAGTCCCATTTGCCTGCATTTGGCCCCATCTCCCTCTAAACCTTTCCTATTCATGTACTTCTCCAAATGTCTTTTAAATGTTAAAAATCCCACAACACCAGGTTATAGTCCAACAGGTTTAATTGGAAGCACTAGCTTTTGGAGTCTTGTTGTAACTGTACCTGCACGTACGGCTTCCTCTGACAGTTCATCCCAAATACAAAACACCCACTGTGTGAAAAAGTTGCCCCTCAGCTCCTTTTTAAATTTTTCTCCTCTTACCTTAAAAAATGCCCCTAGTTTTGGACTCTCCTACCCTGGGGAAAAGACCTTTGCTATTCATCTTATCCATGCCCCACATGATTCTATAAACCACTATAAGGTCACCCCTTAACCTCTGACATTCCAGGGAAAAAAGGTCCAGCTACTCCCAGTAAGTCACACATTCCAGTCCCGGTAGTATAGAGTCATATAGAGTCATACAGCATGGAAACAGACCCTTCGGTCCAACCCGTCAACGCCAACCAGATATCCCAACCCAATCCAGTCCCACCTGCCAGCACCCGGCCCATATCCCTCCAAACCCTTCCTATTCATATACCCATCCAAATGCCTCTTAAATGTTGCAACTGTACCAGCCTCCACCACTTCCTCTGGCAGCTCATTCCATACACGTACCACCCTCTGTGTGAAAATGTTGCCCCTTAGGTCTCTCTTATATCTTTCCCCCTCACCCTAAACCTATGCCCTCTAGTTCTGGACTCCCTGACCCCAGGGAAAAGACTTTGTCTATTTATCCTATCTATGCCTCTCATAATTTTGTAGACCTCTATAAGGTCACCCCTCAGCCTCTGACGCTCCAGGGAAAACAGCCCCAGCCTGTTCAGCCTCTCCCTGTAGCTCAGATCTTCCAACCCTGGCAACATCCTTGTAAATCTTTTCTGAACCCTTTCAGGTTTAACAACATCTTTCCGATAGGAAGGAGACCAGAATTGCATGCAATATTCCAACAGTGGCCTAACCAATGTCCTGTACAGCTGCAACATGACCTCCCAACTCCTGTACTCAACACTCCTGACCAATAAAGGAAAGCATACCAAACGCCTTCTTCACTATCCTATCTACCTGCGACTCCACTTTCAAGGAGCTATGAACCTGCACTCCAAGGTCTCTTTGTTCAGCAACACTCCCTTGGACCTTACCATTAAGTGCTAATATTTGCTTTCCCAAAATGCAGTACCTCACATTTATCTGAATTAAACTCCATTTGCCACTTCTCAGCCCATTGGCCCATCTGGTCCAGAACCTGTTGTAATCTGAGGTAACCCTCTTCTCTGTCCACTACACCTCTAGTTTTGGTGTAATCTGCAAACTTACTAACTGCACCTCTTATGCTCACATCCAAATCATTTATGTAAATGACAAAAAGTAGAGGACCCAGCACCTATCCTTGTGGCACTCCACTGGTCACAGGCCTCCAGTCTGAAAAACAACCCTCCACCACCACCCTCTGTCATTCAACATAAATGTACAGCACAGAGACAGATCCTTTGGTCCAACTCATCCATGTCGACCAGATATCCTAAATTAATCTAGTCCCTTTTGCCAGCATTTGGCCCATATGCCTCCAAACCCTTCCTGTTGATATACCATCCAGATGCCTTTTAAATGTTTTAATTGTACCAGCCTCCTCTGGCAGTTCATTCCTTACACACACCACCCTCTACATGAACAAGTTGCTCCTTACATCCCTTTCACATCTTTCCTCTCTCATTATAAACCTATGCTCTTTAATTTTGGACTCCCCTACCCCAGGGAAAAGACCGTGCTGTTCACCCTATTCATGCCCCTCAAGATTTTACAAACCTCTATAAGGCCACCCCTCAGCCTTCGACACTCCAAGAAAAATAGCCTCTTCTTGTAGCTCAAACCCTCCAAACCTGACAATGTTCTTATAAATCTTTTCTGAGCCCTTTCAAGTTCTTTGTGAATCCTTTTTGGAACCCTCTCTAATTTAATAATATCCTGCCTCTAGCACTAGGAGAAAGTGAGGACTTCAGATGCTCCTGCTCCTTGGTGCTGCCTGTGCTTTTCCAGCGCCACACTTTTTGACTCCTTCCTAGAGCACAGCAACCTATACTTCACTTTAAAACATTTAAGCTCAAGGACGTTTGGGTTGGGATATCTGGTCGGCATGGATGAGTTGGACCAAAGGGTATGTTTCCGGGCTGTACATCTCTATGACACAATGACTCTTAAGTCTGAATTTTCATCATTTAATTTTTAGAGCTGCTTTGAAATTGTCTTCCCCTCGCTTGAGAAAAGCAGGTATTGTTTCCTGGCTCCTGAGATCGAATCCTGTGAGGTGCCTGATTTTTCTGCTGCTTCTTCCTGACATAACTCCAGCCACTGGCTGTCCACTGTTTCTCACTCCTCTACTCAGAGAACCCAGGCTTCTTTTAGCGTACATCTACTCGGAGACGCCATGCTGTGCTTTGCTGAGCTGCTGTGTGTTTAATCTGGACTCTGGTTATTTGGCAGCCTGCAGGTTACAGCTGGCAGGGACAGATATGATGGCCCCACTCGCTTTGTGTGTGTTGCTCTGGGAAGAGAGTGGCTCTTCATACAGTAAGCCCAGGGTGTGGTCATACTGAGTGTCTGCCTCCAGTTCAATTCATCAAGAGCATTTCACAATCAGTTTTGACAAGTATTTCCTGCCCTGCATTATTAATAAATTGTTGATCTCATTTTATCATGAAATAAATTGTATGCTTTTACATGTATTTAATGAACTAACTCAGTTTAAGCTGCTGAAAATGATAAAAGGATTTGATGGGAGAGATAGAGAGAAATGATTACCTCTAGCAGTGGGATTAAGATCAAAGGGGCATAATCTTAAAATTAGAACTAAAAGTAAAACTTGCTGCAAATATTCAGCAGATGTGTTTAGAGAGCGAGGAGAAAAACTGAATTGATATTTGAGGTTTGTGACCCTGTATCAGAAAGATATGCTGTGTCTGCTTTTGTTTTTAAAGCTAAGAATTAGAGTCAGATAGCTCAGAGGAGATGTCAAAAAATGCATCTTCACTCAAGGCACGGTGAAAAATCAGGAATGCTGTCCTCAAAACGTTGTTGAGGCACTTGAAGATTTAAGAACCTGATGTTGATAAGATTTTTGTTGGGTGTCAGAGGTTTTTGAATCAAGGCAGTTAAATGGAGTTAAAATGCAGAGCAGTCGTGATCAAATTCAACGGCTGAACACGTCCAGAGGCTGAATGGGTTCCGTTGGTTCCAATTGAGTTATTGTCACGTCAGATTTCTCAAGCATTGATACCACTTGTTGGCATGTTTGGAGATTTGAGTCTTGTTGATAATGTGTATCTCATGTAGCCATAACAGTGTTTCTATCATGGTGACTGGGTTTGAATGTGAGTTTGGGGCGTTTACTGACAGCAATCAATCCAGTGTTATGAGAACAGTGAAATTAATTGGGAATCTCTTGCAATGTTCCTATTTGTTTTGTGTTCCCATTAACCAAGAGGACTGTTGCCATTAGACAGCCAGTTCCCACATCATTCCATTAACCCTTTGTGGTTTAGAGTCTGTTTTATGGTTACCACTTCTGAAGTGAAAACACGTTATAGCAAAGTCACATGACTGCTAAGTCACAGATGATCAGTGTAATCACACAGTTCTCCAAAACTTCCCTTTTTCAGACAAAGAAACAACAAAAAAAATTCCATGCACTATCATTTGCAGCCACAAGTTACCCAGTTCACATGGTCGACATTAAATTTGTACACTGGTGGTAATTTTCTGGTTATTCATTGTCAGTCCCATCTTTGTCAGTCTCTGCATATACATTGCATCCATAACCTCAAAGACCCTTAATTAGACTCATAGAGTCACAGAGATGTAAAGCGTGGAAACTGACTCTTCAGTCCAACTCATCCATGCTGACCAGATATCCTAACCTTATCTATTCCCCTTTCCCAGCCTGTATCCTTCTAAACCCTTCCTATTAACATACCCATCCAGATGCCTTTTAAATGTTGCAATTGTAGCAGCCTCCACCACTTCATCTGGCAGCTCATTCCATACACGCACCACCCTCTGTGTGAAAAAGTTGCCCCTTAGGTCCCAATTAAATCTTTCCACTCTCACCCTGAATCTATGCCCTCTCGTTCTGGACTCCCCCACCCCAGGGAAAAGACCTTGCCTCTTTACCCTACCTATGCCTCTCATGATTTTCTTTTGATAATATGTGACAAAGTTTGTGTCAGCATTTCATTTGGGATCCACTCATTTCCAGGGTAATGTTGCTTCTCTGATGAGTGTTGTTCTCCTGATGAGTGCTTGAACAGCGCAGGACGTTTACCTTTTAGATTCAGTGTCTCTGCTGGGTTGATAACTTCCAGTGTGTCAAGCCGTAGTTGCTCATTTTTTCGAATGACAGCTGTTTCCTGACTGGTGTGCACATCCTGAGCTGTGAATATGTAGCAGTTCACACTCTGATGACAGGTTTGGCAATAACTTTTCTATCTGGTTCACAAATCCAACAGATCTTTCACTTTCTCATCTTTTGGTCGCTGTGTCTCTTAGCTCACCAGGATGTGGACAAATTCCTTTCACTGTCAGTACATGGTTGTTAACTTCAGGCATCTTCAATTGCACCATTTTTTTGTTCAGCTTCATCTGGTGAAAGCTCTCTCGCAGTCACACTAGATTCTGACTGAGCTTTGCAATGCTTTCTTTCTTGTATCTGACATCCGTAGACAGGCAGATCATGCACAAAAGCTTCCATTCCGCAAAGATCACTATCTCATGTTGCCTTCGTTGATTCTCTTCTGGAGCAGTGGAGAAGACAGGTGACATTTGCAACTATCTCCTAAAATGGTGTCAAGGATGTAGTGAGAAAGCTGTCACCTTTATTCGGCTTTACTGGCCAGTCCCTTCATATTGAGGGGAGTAATTAGCTTTGCCAAAATAAGGCAATTTTTCTACGATGATTGATTTGGAGTCATGAGCTCTTCCTGAAGTTTGTTCAAGATTTTTTTGGATCAATGCAGCTTCCTAGATTTGTCCCTGCTCCCATGCCACTGTCCAGTCTGTGGGTCTTGTCACTTCCTCAATGGTTCCTTTCTTTCATAGCTCCTCAATCTCAACCTTGATGACAGCTGAAACTCCCTTCCACAAATACTGTTCTTCGGGTCACCGGACCTGAAGTGTTAATTCTGATTTCTCTTCACAGACCTGCTGAGCTTTTCCAGCAATTTCCATTTTGATCAATAAATACTGTGTTGGTCTAACACTTTTATCTGTTTTGAGGTAATATCCGTTAGAGACAAAAAAAAACTGCAGATGCTAGAATCCAAGGTAGACAGGCAGGAGGCTGGAGGAACACAGCAAGGCAGGCAGCATCAGGAGGGACAGGCAGGAGGCTGGGACACAGCAAGGCAGGCAGCATCAGGAGGGACAGGCAGGAGGCTGGGACACAGCAAGGCAGGCAGCATCAGGAGGTGGAGAAGCCAATGTTTCAGGTGTAATCCTTCTTCAGGACTGGCAGAGAACTTCTTCAGAAAGAGTTTCACAACCTGTAACCATATCGTTAATCTTCTTGGAAAGATTCAGCAGTCAATGGCCTGTTGCCCTGCAAATCTCTCCAAATATGTGTGTGGGGTTACCAGTTTACACTTGCTTCAGCTGAGATGAGTGCATTTTGTTTAACATTTACTATCTGAAATTGTGGATGTCCATTCCTTCCATTGCGTTGTGCTATCAGCCTTCGCTGTTGTCTTGGTGTGAGTATCGTTCCATCACCTCACCTCTGATTAGCCTTTGAGAGCTTCTTTTTTGAGTCGCAAATGCTGCTCAGTTTCACAGGGGCACAGTGCACCAGAGTCTCTCCAACTTTTCACATTCACGTCATGCTCTGTCTTGGCAGTCATCATTTGAACAGTCACAAACCATTTATCACCTTTAAACCTGACAATGTCACCTGCTGGATGGTGTGGAGTGATTTGTCAGACTCAGCGTGTTGATCTCCCTCCAGCAGCCACCTTGCAGCAGCTAAACTCTGCTCCTTTCCAGCTCCACATTGATTCAGCTTCTTGTCGATAGTGAACTGCTTTGCCCACGCTGGGAATGCTTTGCTTTCTTTTATTCCTCTGCAACAGTTCAATCCTGTACTCAGGCGTTCGCAAATATTTCTTAATGGAAAGCTTCAAATAGTATCTTCAGAACTCAGGCAAGATTTCTGGCTTTTCCGCTCCTCAGTGAGACCCAGGGTGCAACAATGATAACAGAGTTGCTCCCTTTACTTGTTCAGGCTTCTTACTCAACTCTGTTATTACCTCATTTTGCCACAGACTGGAAGAAGTTCCTATTCTGTCCCATGTTGTCTTTCAGTTCAACAGCACTAAAGGCCAACAAACCAGACATTCTGAGTTATCCAGTCATTTCAAGTTACAGGTTGCTACAAACCCTTCTTTGCTGCTTCCTACGGTAGAGCTGGGTCTCTTACAACTCTACAGTTCCCCACAGTCTCAGCTGTTGATGCCTTATTTCATTACAATGCCTTTTAATGGTTGATACTTCTAAAGTGACAGCAAGTTGCAGCAGAGATCATATGATCATGGTTCACCACAAGCAGACATTATCGAGATAGATTCCTCTGGACAGAGCCTGTGTTCTCAAACATTGTCAATATTTCTGTTTATCCCAAGAACATTGAGCTCTGTTTAGTAACAAACACATCTAGATGTTAATGTGCTGCTGCCACTTGCTATCTCCAGTGGTCAGCGTTGTTTTCAGTGCCTTCAGGAGAGCTGATACCAAGATGTTCAGGTCACTAGGCTATTGATCCAGGCAGGAGAAAGTGTGGACGGCAGATGCCGGAGAGTCAAAACGTGGAGCACTGGAAAGACACAGCCAGTCAGGCAGTATCTGAGGGCAGGAGAGTTAACGTTTCGGGCATAAGCTCTTCATCAGGAAGGTGGGGGTGAAGGGGGTGCTAAGGGCTGAGAGATAAATGGGAGAGGGTTTCCACATCCTGGAACAGACTCCCTCCTACAGCCACATCTCCTTCAGCACCATCATCACCCCTCCCCCCACCTTATCCCAGACCCAACCCTCCAATTGACACCGCCCTCTTGACCTTCCAACCTGTCCATCTTTCTTCCCACCTATCAGCCATCACCCCCCACCTCCATCTCCCTATCACATTCCCAGCTGCCATCCCCCCCAGCCCCAAACCCCTGCCATTTATCTCTCAGCCCCCTTTCCTCCCTCAACATTCCTGATGAAGAGCTGATGCTCGACTCTCCTGCTCCTCAGATGCTGCCTGACCAGCTGTGCTTTTCCAGCGCCACACTTTTTAACTATTAACCCAGGCACCCAGGTGATGTTCTGGGTTCAAATCCTGGCATGGTAGGTAGTGGAATTTAAATTCAATAAAAAACATCTGGAATTAAGATTCTTATGTTGATCCTGAAATGGTTGCTGATTGGTGGGAAAACCCAGCTGGTCCACTTTTCCAGAAGGAATGCCTTCCTTACCTGATCGGGTCTTCAGGTGACTCCAGATCCACCACAATGTGATTGGCTTGAACTGCCCTCTGGGTAATTAGGGATGGGCAATAAATGCTGGCCTGGCCACCAGTACACACCACCCTGAATGTATAAAACACAGAGTCAGTGAGACTGTAAGAGATAACAATAACAAAACCAGGCCATTCAGCCCATCATGTCTGGTGACATGATTGAGCACAAAAGGAGGCCATTTGGCCCTAGTGTGCCTTTGGGAGTCAATCTAATTGGTCTCACCCTCCTGCAGTGATTTTTCCCATTCACATATTTATCCAATTTCCTTTTGAAAGATAGCAATGAGTTGGCTCCTGTCATCTTTTCAGGCAGTGCATCCCTGACCAAAACAACGCCCAGTAAAAACAAATTCTGTTGTGTCACTTAGAGTCATTTAGAGATGTACAGCATGGAAACAGATCCTTCGGTCTAACTCGTCCATGCCAACCAGATATACCAACCCAATCTAGTCCCACCTGCCAGCACCCGGCCCATATCCCTCCAAACCCTTCCTATTCATATATCCATCCAAATGCCTCTTAAATGTTGCAATTGTACCAGCCTCCACCACTTCCTCTGGCAGCTCATTCCATACATGTACCACCCTCTGAGTGAAAACGTTGCCCCTTAGGTCTCTTTTATATCTTTCCCCTCTCACCCTAAACCTATGCCCTCTAGTTCTGCACTCCCCCACCCCTTAGCCTATTTATCCTATCAATGCCCCTCATGATTTTATAAACCTCGATAAGGTCACCCCTCATCCTCCGATGCTCCAGGGAAAACAGCCCAAGCCTATTCAACCTCTTCCTATAGTTCAAATCCTCCAACCGTGGCAACATCCTTGTAAATCTTTTCTGAACCCTTTCAAGTTTCACAAAATCTTTCCGATAGGAAGGAGACCAGAATTACACGCAATATTCCAACAGTGGCCTAACCAATGCCCTGTACAGCCACAACATGACCTCCCAACTGCTGTACTCAATACTCTGACCAATAAAGGAAAGCATACCAAATGCCTTTTCCACTATCCTGTCTACCTGCTACTCTACTTTCAAGGAGCTATGAACCTGCAATCCAAGGTCACTTTGTTCAGCAACACTCCCTAGGACGTTATATTGAGTGTATAAGTCCTACTATGATTTGCTTTCCCAAAATGCAGCACCTCACATTTATCTAAATTAAACTTCATCTGCCACTTCTCGGCCCATTGGCCCATCTGATCAAGATCCCATTGTAATCTGAGGTAACCTTCTTCACTGTCCACTACACCTCCAATGTTGGTGTCATCTGCAAATTTAGTAACTGTATCTTTTATGCTCACATCCAAATCATTTGTGTAAATGACAAAACATAGAGGGCCCAGAACCGATCCTTGTGACACTCCCCTGGTCACAGGTCTCCAGTCTGAAAAACAATCCTCCACCACCACCCTCTGTCTTCTACCTTTGAGCCAGTTCTGTATCCAAATGGCTAGTTCTCCCTGTATTCCATGAGATCTAACCATGGGGAACCTTGTCGAATGCCTTACTGAAGTCCATATAGTTCACATCTACCACTCTCCCCTCATTTCATAAAACTCAATCAAGTTTGTGAGACATGATTTCCCATGCACAAAGCCATGTTGACTATCCCTAACCAGTCCTTGCCTTTCCAAATACATGTACATCCTGTCCCTCAGGATTCCCTCCATTAACTTGCCCAACACCAATGTCAGGCTCACTGATCTATAGTTCCCTGGCTTTTCCTTACCACCCTTCTTAAAGAATGGCACCACATTAGCCAACCTCCAATCTTCCGGCCCCTCACCTGTGATACAAATATTTCAGTCAGAGGCTCAGCATCACTTCCCTCGCTTCCCTCAGGGTTCTGGGGTGCACTACTGATTGCTTTGTCAACTCCCCCTGTCTCCTCTGGTTACTGACCCTCCTGCCAGTTTCTTTTACTTACGCTACCAAAGCCCCATTGTAATATTATCTCCTCTATCGCATTTCCTCTTTAACCTTCTCTGCTTTGCAGAGAGCAATGCCAGATTCTGACCACATCCATGAAGTAGCTAGTCACCTGTTCCTGCCTTGGTACATCTCACCCCTACCCGAACAAGGCCCTCCCCAAACTCTGGCACTCAGAATTGAACACACTTTCTCCACTTGAGGTCTAACCAGTATTTTGTAAAGCTTTAATATAATTTCCTGCTTTTGCATTTTTATTCCTTTATTTAACACCAAAATTCAGGATCCCGTATATTTTTTCAGCAGTTTTTTCCACCTTCCCTCTTCACCATGGTTTGGCACATACCTGGCAGAAACATGAATCGTGAAGAATTACTTTGATCATTCTCCTGCTAACTGTGAATGTGTGATTTGTGTCAGAGGTTATCGAACTGAGTTAGCTCTGTGCTCACTAGGCACAATCCACCCACGCGTTTCTTTCATTTCTAAAACAATTAGCAGTTCTCTTGATACCCAGAACCTTCAGTAACTCAGTGCTTGGGTAGTGAAAGGTCATATCTCAACCAGAAAGGTCATTGTGAATTGAAAGTGTTCTCCAGACACTGTATTGGAGAGTCCCGCTCACTGTGACCTTTGCTGTGGATTAGCTGAATTATAGAAGTAATCTGCGGGGTTAGAAACTAAAACGGCGTCTGATTTTGTGGTTTTGTTAACTAAAGACTGTGGGCCACATGAAATAGCCAAGAGGCCTACAGTCTCTGCTATATCCCAGCTCTGCTGTCCAACAGAAGCCTAGAGTGTGACCCAATCTGCTCACAGTCTAACTGTGTATTGGAACCCAGTCTGCTATAAATTCCCGTGTGGTTATAGAGTCATGGAGATATATGGCACAGAAACAGACCCTTTGGTCCAACTCATCCACGCCAATCAGATATCCTTAATAAATCTAGTCCAATTTGCTATCATTAGACTCATATCCCTCTAAACCCTTCCTATTGACATATCCATCCAGATGCCTTTTAAATGTTGTAATTGTACCAGCCTCCACCATGTCCTCTGGCAGCTCATTGAACAGCTGAACTCGCCACTGAACTGCTCCCCCTCACAGGATTCTCCAACCTTGAATGCTGTTTGCAGTTTCAGTCTATCTAGCACATGACATAGTTCTGTATGCGACTCCAATTGTACAGTGTACTTGATCAGTCAGGGAATCAAGGGTTACAGGGAAAGAACCGGAACATGGATGTGAGGAATGTCGGATCAGTCAGGATCCTATTGCATGGTGGAGCAGGCTCAAGGGACCGAATGACCCCCACCTGTTCCTATTTCTTATGGTCTTAAAACTGTAAGGCTAAAAGCAAACCAATTTTGTCATGTACTCCAGGACTGTAATACCAGCTGATCCTGTAATACCACCTGATCCTGTAATACCACCTGATCCTGTAATGCCACCTGATCCTGTGATACCACCTGATCCTGTAATACCACCTGATCCTGTAATACCACCTGATCCTGTGATACCACCTGATCCTGTGATACCACCTGATCCTGTAATGCCACCTGATCCTAATACCACCTGATCCTGTAATACCACCTGATCCTAATACCACCTGATCCTGTAACACCACCTGATCCTAATACCACCTGATCCTAACACCACCTGATCCTGTAATACCACCTGATCCTGTAATGCCACCTGATCCTAATACCACCTGATCCTGTAATACCACCTGATCCTGTAACACCACCTGATCCTAATACCACCTGATCCTGTAACACCACCTGATCCTGTAACACCACCTGATCCTAATACCACCTGATCCTGTGATACCACCTGATCCTGTGATACCACCTGATCCTGTAATACCACCTGATCCTGTAACACCATCTGATCCTAATACCACCTGATCCTGTAACACCACCTGATCCTGTAACACCACCTGATCCTAATACCACCTGATCCTAATACCACCTGATCCTGTAATACCACCTGATCCTAATACCACCTGATCCTAACACCACCTGATCCTGTAACAACACCTGATCCTGTAACACCACCTGATCCTAATACCACCTGATCCTAATACCACCTGATCCTGTAACACCACCTGATCCTGTAACACCACCTGATCCTAATACCACCTGATCCTAATACCACCTGATCCTGTAATACCACCTGATCCTAATACCACCTGATCCTAACACCACCTGATCCTGTAACACCACCTGATCCTAATACCACCTGATCCTAATACCACCTGATCCTAATACCACCTGATCCTGTAATACCACCTGATCCTAATACCACCTGATCCTGTAATACCACCTGATCCTGTAATACCACCATATCCTAATACCACCTGATCCTAATACCACCTGATCCTGTAATACCACCTGATCCTAATACCACCTGATCCTAATACCACCTGATCCTAATACCACCTGATCCTGTAATACCACCTGATCCTGTAATACCACCATATCCTAATACCACCTGATCCTAATACCACCTGATCCTGTAATACCACCTGATCCTAATACCACCTGATCCTAATACCACCTGATCCTAATACCACCTGATCCTAATACCACCTGATCCTGTAACACCACCTGATCCTAATACCACCTGATCCTAATACCACCTGATCCTAATACCACCTGATCCTGTAACACCACCTGCTCCTAATACCACCTGATCCTGTAACACCACCTGATCCTAACACCACCTGATCCTAATACCACCTGATCCTAATACCACCTGATCCTGTAACACCACCTGATCCTAATACCACCTGATCCTAATACCACCTGATCCTGTAACACCACCTGATCCTAATACCACCTGATCCTGTAACACCACCTGATCCTAATACCACCTGATCCTGTAATACCACCTGATCCTAATACCACCTGATCCTGTAACACCACCTGATCCTAATACCACCTGATCCTAATACCACCTGATCCTGTAATACCACCTGATCCTAATACCACCTGATCCTAATACCACCTGATCCTAATACCACCTGATCCTAATACCACCTGATCCTGTAATACCACCTGATCCTAACACCACCTGATCCTAATACCACCTGATCCTAACACCACCTGATCCTAATACCACCTGATCCTAATACCACCTGATCCTGTAACACCACCTGATCCTGCAATACCACCTGATCCTAATACCACCTGATCCTAATACCACCTGATCCTGTAACACCACCTGATCCTGTAATACCACCTGATCCTAATACCACCTGATCCTAATACCACCTGGTCCTGTAACACCACCTGATCCTGTAACACCACCTGATCCTGTAACACCACCTGATCCTAATACCACCTGATCCTAATACCACCTGATCCTGTAACACCACCTGATCCTGTAATACCACCTGATCCTGTAATACCACTGAGCCAGTGAAAGAACTTTTGGAAAGTCCTGTGATAAAACATTACCATTACTGCTGTTGTCAGGTGGGTGGAGAAGATCCCAAGGCACTACTTCCAAGGAGACAAAGGAAGTTCTCTGGTGACCCAGATAATATCTATCCCTCAACAAATCTCACTGAATCATTTATAGTTCATGGCCACCTGGAGAGGTTTGCATCGTGCACATTAGTGACTTTGTTTCCTCCTTTCACTTCAAGGGTAGTGTTGTTGACAGTAAAGACTGTGGACAGGAAAGGTGTTTGCAGAAATGTGATTTGTGGGATCTTGCTGTGCTGCACAGCTGTAACATTGACCTGCAGTGAACAGATGTGGTATTTCCTGGACTGTGTTTTGCTGTGGAACAGACAGAATGGTGTGCAAGGATGCCAATTGCTGTTCCTGGGGATTCAAACTGCAGATGGACACTGGACCACAGCCTAGAGAGATGGAGAACTGACCATCGTTGTGGAGGGTCAGTGTTCCTTTCATGGTGATCGAGTCCCTTTGTCATTCCTCGGTGGAATACGCTGGAGGATGGATCAGAGTGTACCAGAATCAGGTGTGATGTGATTCCAATTCTGTCGTCACTGAGAGTGGTTTATCTCACTCTGCAGGCTTTCAAGGCTGAGTCCAGGCAGTGCCTCAGGCTGACAGAACTCCGTTTAATCCAGAGCTGTGGTTGCATCATTGACTTGATTCTGACATAGGCCCAACCCTGACCAGGAGGTCAAATCCCCACCCTGGCAGCTAGGGGATTTCAAATTCAATTAATTATATAGATTTGGCATCAAATCTAGTCTCGGTAATGATGACCATGAAGTGACTGGACTCTCATTAGTGGCTCATTCATGTCCTTTGGAGAATAGAACCTCCTGGCCCTTAGTCAGCCTGGTCTGTGTGGGATTCTAGAGCCGCACTGTATGACTCAGCTTCTCTCTGAAATAGCCAAGCAAGTCATTTAGCTGTATTCAAAAAGGTGGGGGCCACCACCATCTCTCAGGAGCAAATATTATGATTTGTCCATCTGACGTGGGTGTTGCTGATTGGCCTATTATTCCCTATCCCTAGTTACCCCTGAGAAGGCTCTGCAGGTAGGCCCACAATGCTGTTAGAGAGGGAATTCCAGGATTTTAACCCAGTGACAGTATTTCTAAGTCAGGATGGTAAGTGGCTTGGAAGGGAACTTGCAGGGGGTGGTGTTCCCATGGATCTGCTGCCCCTTGTCCTTCTCAGTGAAAGTTGTTGTGGGTTGGAAGGTGCTGTCTAAGGATCTTTGGTGAATTTCTGCAGTGTATTTTGTACTGCTGAATGGTGGTGCTGAAGGGGATGGATATTGAAGGTAGTAGATGAGGTGACAGTCATGCGGGTTGCTTTGACCTGGATCATGTGAAGGTTCTGGAGTGTGGTTAGAAGTGCATCCATCCAGACCAGTGGGGCATATTCCATCACACTCCTGGCATATCTCACAGGTGGTGGACAGGCTTTGTGAGATACAAGGTGAATTACTTGTTGCAGGATTCTCTCTTGTACCTGGTCTTGCAGCCACTGTATGTTTTTGGATGGTCCAGTTCAGTTTCTGGTCAATGGTAAACCCCAGGATGTTGGGGGATTGTTGTGAATCGGTAACGGAAATTGCATTGAACATGAAGAAGAGGTGGTTGGATTCCCTCTTATTTGAGAAAATCATTGCCTAACACTTTCAGCCATTTCTTGTCACGTGAATCAAACTGGCTGAAGCCTGGTAGCTGTGATGCTGGGGATCACTGGAGGAGACAGAGATGGATCATCCACTCAGCACGTCTGGCTGAAGATTGCTGCCCTGATGTGCTGGGCTCCTCCATCATTGAGGACAGGGATATTTGTGGAACCCCCTCCTCCAGTGAGTTGGTTAATTGTCCACCACCATTTCGTGACTGGATGTGGTTGGACTGCAGAGCTTAGATCTGATCGGTTGGTTGTGGGATCGCTTAGTTCTGTCTGTCACTTGCTGCTTCTGCTGTTTGGTGTGCAACTAAACCAGTTTGTTACCTTCACCAGGTTAACCCCCTCATACCTGGTGCTGCTCCTGGCATGTCCTCCTGCACTCTCCATTGAACCCGGGTTGATCCCCTGGCCTGATGGTAATGGTTAAGTGGGGGATATACTGAGCCATGAGTACAGTTCTGCTGCTGTTGATGGCTCACAGCACCTCATGGATGCCCAGCCTTGAGCTGCTAGAACTGTTCAAAGTCTGTCCCATTTGGCACGGTGATAGTGCCACATTGGAGAGTATTTGCAATGTGAAGGCTGAACCTCATCTCCACAAGGACTATGCAGTGGTCACTCTGACTGATACTGTCACGGACAGATGCATCTGTGACAGGAAGATTGATGAGGACGAGGTCAGTTTGGATATTCTATCTCACTGGTTCCTTCACCACCTGCTGCACGATAAGTGTTGGGTCTTGCCAGTGATGCTCACATGCTGTGAATTAATAAAACAGATTTTCAGGGAAAAGGAATTCAATATCTATTTCATATACATTGCACCCAATGATTGGAAGGAGAGGGGTGGAGTGGAGTAGGGAAAGATGAAGTGAAAAGAGGAGGGAATGAGAACGAGGAGAGAAAGCACAGTCTCTGTGCTGAGTGTGTGTTTGCATATTATTCCTTTGAACTACTGGTTCAGTAACAACACTGTGCTCTGAAAAGGCTTTGTTCTCCAAGTAAGTCTACAAAATCGCTTTTAAAGCATCAACATAAAAGAACTGTGTAAAATGAGGAATATTAATAATATCACACATAACAAGAAGGGCTATGCTGGCACGCAGTCACATTACTGGGGGCGGACTCTGATTAACATTTCAAACTGCTGTGGCCTTTAGAAACCCACATTTGCTTGTCTGTTTTCCAAGTCAATTTTGTAAACCTCAGATGAATGACCACTGAGCTCAAGCGCACTTGAGTCAACTTGATTCATGACTGTCACATAGAGTCTTTGACAAAACCCAGTACAAGGGAAGTTGCTTCAACAGAATCTGTCTCCCTTTCTTCACCAACGCAATGAAGCAAAATAGACCCAACAGATTTGTTCTAAACAATTGCAGTTTCCCTGCAAGTGCTGTGCCTTGGTCTGAAGCAGTAAACTAACAATGATGCTTTGGTTTCTCTTTGAAGAAAAATGCTTAACGTTACACAGTTAAAAACAGACCCTTGCAGGAAAAGCCCCTATCGATGCTAATAGACACACAATTGTAGCACAAGTATTCATATCTGCGTTGTCATTAAACAGTCGTCTCCTTGTTTGGTTTTGGGAATGAGGGAATGTTTAGGCAGGGGCTGTCAGAGTCTCGGGTCTGTGACTCAACAACAGCACAATAAAGGGAGGGAGACATCTTTTACCAAAATCCATCCTCTGGACCTGGGGCTGAATTACAACCTCACAAGATGTGCATCTCCTCCAAAATGTTATTTAGAATCCCAAGGATTTGCAGTTTTTTTATAATCTCACTTTTGTTTTATTCACTCACTGAACATGGGCATCACTGGCTGGGCCCAGCATTGATTACCCGTCCCTAGTTGCCCTTGAGAAGGTGGGGGTGAGCTGTCTTTGTGAACCGTTGCAGTCCATGTGCCCATGCCCAGGATTCCAGGATTTTGACCCAGTGTGAGTGAAGGAATGGCAATATACTTCCAGGTCAGGATATTAAATGGCTTGAAGGGAAACTTGCAATGGTGGTGGTGTTCCCATGTACCTGCTGCCCTTGACTTTGTAAATGGAAGTGGCCACGTATTGGGAAAATGCTAAGAAGTTTTGGTGAATTTCTGCAGCGCATTGTGTAGTTGGTATACACTTCTGCTACTGAGTCTCATTGGAGGTGGAGGGATTGGATGGTTGTGGATGCGATGCCCATCAAGCAAGCTGCTTTGCCCTGGATCGTGTCGAGTTCCTGAATGTTGTTGGAGCCGCGCCCATCCCGGCAAGTGGGGATTGTTCCATCACACACCTGACTTGTGTCTTGTAGATGGTGGATAGGTTTTGGGGAGTCAGGAGGGGAGTTATTTGCTGCAGGATTCCTAGCCTCTGACCTGCTGTTGTAGCCACTGTGTTTATATGACAAGTCCAGCACAGTTTCTGGTCAATGGTAACCCCGAGGATGTTGACAATGGAGGATTCAGCAATGGTAACCATGAAAAACAGAACCTTCTCATTGGGGCTGATCTCACAAACATATACACTGCCTTAACTTCTGGTCTATTTGCTCATCACCTTGTACCAAGAGCAATTGTTGGCCTCATGTACAGCCACAGTCATGTCTGAATTTGTTGGCCCCCAAGTCTATTTTCGCCACTGAAGTCAGACTTATATCGGAGACTGGGTACATATGTGCAGCATTCTTCAACTGGTTACACTTCAGTATACTGCTCATAAAACAGCAGCTGCATCTCATAGTCTCGATTAGAGTAACTAGTTTCTTGTGTTATTTGAAACTTTCGCACCACACTCTAAACCGTGGGAGGCAACTGATGGAAACGCTTAAATTAATGCAGTCTCGCACTGAGAAAACCATCCCATTAACTCCGGCTAACGCAGTTCACTTCATAGCCCCTTCCGTTAGTGATGCCTTCTGCCTTCCTTGAAATACCAAGGTAGCAATATATTCCATATTGACTGAGCCTTGCTGCAGCATTGCCCATCAGTACTTTTGTTCAGACTTTGAGATGTGCGCGGGCACCAGGATTTCTGAGCAACATGGGCACATTAATCAGCTCAAGCTGCAGTGCACTCGCCTGGCACTGAAAGCAGTGAGCCACCAAGGACTCAGAGCTTTTGTCTATGCTCCAAGTTATCATGCCGCCTTTGAAAAATGTTATGATTTTCACACTCAAAAACATCTAGCCCTCAGAATTTAAACTGGTGGTTTCTCCAAATCACGTTATAACAGTTTGGGCACAGCCTGAAACTCCCCAGAGTCCCCAGACTTAATTTCCTGTCACAGTGTTCAGTGTCTGTCTCACATCTCAACTAGAGACCAGCAACAATTTGCATTTATATAGCACCTTCAATGTGATCAAACATCCTAGTCTCTTCATAGAAGCATTATCAAACGCAATTTGACACTTAGGGATAAAAACGACAGATCTATGGGAACGCTACCCTCTGCAAGCTCCCCTCCCAGCTAAACACCGTCCTGACTTGGATATACTTTGCTGTTCCTTCACTGTCACTGGGTCAAAATCCTGGAATTCCCTCCCTCGCGGCATTGTGGATCTACATTGATCCCAAATACTGGGGCGGTTCACAAAGACAGCTCACCACCACCTTCTCAAGGGGTAACTAGGGTCGGGCAATAAATACTGGATCCAGTCAGCAACGCCCACATCCTCTGAGAGAAAAACTAGAGCAAGGGTTGGACAAAGTTTTTTAAGGAGTTTCTTAAGGAAGAAAGAAAGGTCGAGACATGTGGGGAGAGTGGAATACGGAACTCAGCTACCAAAGGTGTATCAGTTAAAATGGGGAATGATCACAAGACCAGACTGGGGGAATATAGACAGTTTTCAGGCTGAAGGAGGTGGCAGAGGTAAGTGGTATCACCACAGGGGATTTATAAACAAGAACAAAAGGTTTAAAATTCAGACATCTCCTGCCTGGGGACCGATGGAGGTCAGTGAGCAGAGGGTGTGATTGATCCGAGTTAGGATACAGGGAGCAGAATTATGGATTAAATTCAGATTTACAGGGAGTGGAAAGTGGGAGGCTGACCAGGATAATATTGGATTATCACTGTGAAATTCTCCAAATAACTCCCTTCACTAAAATCTTATATTTGTTGTCATTGCAGTTTTGGGATTCTGCGCTGTAGCAAAATGAAGAGGGTAGAACATAGATCTAGTAGAATGATACTTATGCAAAGGACTATAAATTGAAGTCTTAGAAGATTAGGTCTTTTTTCAACATGAAAGTATTTAGCTTGAGGTGTTCAACAATGTTCCTTTCAATTAAAGGCAGTTTTGCATCCAACAGGCCAAACCTGGGCAGTCCCACTTTTAAAATCAGATTTTTGATCAATAGCTGGACTTTCTCCCAATCGCCTTTCCAAAATTCTGCTTTCTCCTGGCACTCAAAAGCACAGAGCAGCTCCAACAAGTATTTTGGTTCCTTCACCTGGATGTTAACTGCCAAGACTGGGAAGTAGCTGAGAATTCAACTACTGCCCGCTGCCAATGAATTTATGCATCTGTTGGCTTAAAGAATCCAGACCAAATGTTGCAGGAATCCAGTTCTCCCCAGATTGGAAGAATGCTGCTGTTGATCATTTAGTCAAAAATGTACAGGACTTCATCAAGTGAATTCTCCAATTTGGATGTGATATTACAGGGAAGGTGATGCAGAATTGATCAAACTCCCTATCAATATCCCACTCTTCAACCCTCAGCTATCTTTGAGTAATCCAAGATGGAAGATGGGAAAAAAATTCTGGCTGTAAGAGTTGCTCGTTTTTGAGGTATTTTAGGTGTTGGAGGTGATTTCCTCGAGTTCCAGGAGCAGCAATCACTGTTTTATATGCTGTTGCATTGTTTTGGAACTTTGGGGAACAAAGATCAAAACAATGGTACTGATAAAAGGAGGAATACAGACAAAAGGCAGTGAGGGAGAGAGAGAGAAAGAACCCTACACTGTGAACTGACACAGCAGTGAATCTGCACAGTGATTGTCTTTGCTGTTTGAGTTCATGTATCACTGAACATCGGAGTGCATCTGGGAAAATTAACAAACAGTGAAATTCAAAACTGACCTTGGAGGAACCTGTGTGGGAGAGCTCACAGCACAGAGACAGATACCTGCATCGGTTTTAAGTGTAACCTTGCTGTACGTCTACAGTAGTGAGCGGAGTGGGTTCTTTCTTGAATATATGTTTTATTGAGATCTATCCCTTGATTAAACTTTCAAAAATATAAACCATAAATACAAAATTAGCCTGGAGCTAGTGTGCTTTAGAGCAGTAAGACAGTGCTATTTTCTGGGTCTGTAGATTGTGAAGGAGCAAAGATTGCCTTTAGTCGAGTGATGTGCTCGTCCTGTCGGATGTGGGAGTTTAGGGAGAGTTTCCATGTTACTGATGATTATGTCTGCAGGAAGTGTCTTTGGTTGCGAATCTTATGATATCACATAGATCAGCTGGAGCGGCAGTTAGAGGCAATAAGGAATTTACAGGAGCTCGTGAGTGTGATGGATGGCAGTTAGAGGAAGGGAGAAAAGCTGTAGATACAGTCACATAGATGGGTTAACTCCAGGAAAGGTAAGAGAGATAGGCAGCTAGTGTAGGAGTCTTCCGTGGCTATCCCCATTTCAAACAAGTATGCTGTTTTGGAAAAGATTGGGGATGATGGACTCTCAGGGGAATGTAGCACAAACAGCCAAGTTTCTGGTATCGAAACTGGCTGTAACGTAATGAGAGGTAAGTCAGATTCCAAGCGATCGATTGTATTAGGGGACTCTCTAGTCAGAGGCACAGACAGACGTTTCTGTGGCCAGCAGTGAAAAGTCAGAATGGTGTGTTGCTTCCCTGGTGCCAGGATCAAGGATGTCTCAGAGAGGGTGCAGGATGCTCTCAAGGGGGTGAGGGGCCAGCAGGAGGTCATTGTACACATTGGAACCAATGACATAGGAAGGGAAAAGGATGAGATTCTGAAGGGAGAATATAGAGAGTTAGGCGGGAATTTAAAAAGGAGGTCCTCGAGAGTAGTAATATCTGGATTACTCCCGGTGCTACGAGCTAGTGAGGGCAGGAATAGGAGGATAGAGCAGATGAATGCATGGCTGAGGAGCTGGTGTATGGGAGAAGGATTCACATTTTTGGATCATTTGAATCTCTTCTGGGGTAGAAGTGACCTGTACAAGAAGGATGGATTGCACCTGAATTGGAAGGGGACTAATATACCGGCAGGGAGATTTGCTGGAGCTGCTCAGGATGAGATTTGCTCGACATCCCAGGCTCAGCAGATCCACCATCAGGAGTACAGACTGGGATAAATGACCAAACTTCACTTCAATTGAAAATGGAATCAAGTTCCTGGCAGCCTGGTCATACAGTGAGACAAGTACATCTCCTGTTCCTCCTGTGAATGTACACACACAGGCTGGAGGTACAGGAATGTGGTAAGATACAGCCATGGCTATGCCCCATCGCTACAAAAGCATAAAGGAAAATGAAAGACTATATTAAAAATGAGGAAGGAGACTCAGTATTGGTGCAAAATACCAAACAGAGCAACTGTCATTAGCCTCACCAACACAGTGCATCAAAATGCCGTGTTAACATGTTGCTGAAGGCAATTGGATATTGCATCTGTAGCCCCTGTTGATGCAGTGGTTAGCTCTGCTGGATCCTGCACTATGGAGCCATGCTTAATGGGGTTGTGCTTTTTCAATTATATTCTAAAATTACATTAGAAGTGTTTAAAGGAGACACACTGGGCATTGTAATGGAGACTTTACAGAGGCAGCAATCCCTTAGTTATGTGTCAAGTGCTTTAGTTTCTGTGTCGCTATCCAACACAGCCTGTGAGCAACAAAACATCGTTGAAATTCTATTAAAGAGTATCCATTAAACTCATTCTGCGATGAATGGGAACCTCACTAGGTCCAAAACTCAATCTGAGTAATTGACCAAACTCCTGGCTCTAGGGAGTGTCTTACAACAGCACAGAAATTTGTGCCAAGTTTCTAACCATTTTAACTAGTGGTTGATAAGTCATGTGACACAGACCCAAATTTCCAATATACTGTACTCCCCACTGAGATGACAAAATAAAAAGACTGCCCCTAACCTGTGCTTTATCTCACTGACACTAATTCTGCACTTGCCACTTATTGTGTTACCTACCAGACAAAGATTTACTCATTTCTCGAAAGTTTTCGCAGTGACACTGTACAGATTTCAATTTACTCAAGCTAATGTACACAATTACTGTCTCTCAAACTAATGTACACAATTAAAGCCTTTCAAAATAATTAATGTATGCAATTAATTCCTCTTAAACTATTGTACACAATTAATTTCTTACACTGTATACAATTAATTCCTTGTACTGTATTGTAATGTACACGATTAATTTCTCTCACTCAGCACTGTATATGATTAATTGCAGTTCTACCCAATACAGCAGAAACCTATTAGCTTACCATGTTGGGATGGTCCTGCCTGAGCTAATGTAAGTAATGCTGGGGTCGAATCAGCCTGTTTGTGAAAAGGTTTATTAATATGTCATATTTTGTATTGCAGTCAATGAGATCCACATAACTAAAGCCCAAGAAACTCAGTGAAATACATCTCCACAGCCTGCCCCAGTTTGCAGGATCTCTCTGCAGTGTTTGTGCATTTTATTTATTGTCTGTTCTTGGGATATGGTCAACGTCGGTAAGGCCAGTGTTGTTCATGCTCCCTAATTGCCTCATGAGTTGGTGAGGGTGAGCTGCTGCTGCAGCAGACTCATGGTGCTGAGGAGAAATGTCTTCACCCAGAGAGTGGGGAGTGTATGGAATTCATTACCACGAGAGCAGTTGGGACCAAGACATTGAATGCTTTCAAGAAAGAGTTAATATTGTTTTTGGGCTAAAGGGATCAAACAGAATGAGGAGAAAGTAGGATTGAGTTTGATGGAGATAAGCGACATTAGTGTACTCAGTAAACACACAAACAGCAGTGTCAGAAAATCCAAGGGAATCCAGGGAGAGAGCTTCAGGCAAGGCTCCCAGCACAGAGAGATGGGCACTGCCTCTGGTAGCAATCCAGGGGCTGGCTCACAGTCTGTCATCCACTCAGGCTGGTTACAGTCTGGAGGTCCATATGACCACCAGTCTGGGCAGTGGGCATGGTCAGCACCGTGGGTCTAGTGTAACCTGTCCAGGGAGTCCCGGGAACATGGTCATGGAGCTGTACACACATCAGTCTGGGGGCTGGTCACTCAAGGGGGTTCAGTGCTGGGAGTCTCCATTAAAAACCAAGGGGCAATGCTATCAGGAGCTAGTGCTAAGGGAGGGTAACTGGGGAATTTAACTGTGGGGTTTAGAGTCAGAATGCAGAGAGAATTAAAATAATGAAGGGGGCAACTCAGTATGTAAGACTGGGGTGGCAGTATGGCAATGCAGGGCTGAATGGTCTAATTGTATGTTTTCTATGAAGGGAGAGGGGTATTACAGGAGTAGGGAGACAGTCAGGAGCAGCCTGGCTTCCATGTGGGAAGGGTGAGCTACTGGAATTGCCATGTTTGCTGCATATCCCTGGGGCTGAGGTGGGAAAGGTGCAGGTGCAGACGTATATAGACAGATTGGGAGAGGGAGGGATCCGGGAAGGGGGGTTATATTTAGGGACTCACCAATGGGAGGAGACTAGGCCTGAGACTCTTGCCAGAGGGGTGACTGCTGTCTCCTCCCATCATACGGCAAATAACAAGTGCCCAATAGAGCTGCCTGACCCCCACAGCCAGAGTGTTCCCTTCTGTAACCAAGGGCGCTTCAATTCTGAGCAATGAGGGCCCCCCCCCCACTTTCAAAGGGCAACAGCATGACACAACACCCAGAGACTCAAGCTGAAACGCACTGTAAGTAACACACACTGAGAGAACCTCAGATAGAAACCAAGGGTAACAGCAAATTTCTGTAGACGCTGCAATCTGTACTGAAAACAACAAATGCTGGAGAACGCAGCGGGTCAGACAACATCCACGGAGAGAGAGCGAGCTAATGTTTCGCGTCCAGATGACTTATCATCAGAGCTGACATGAAGTGTGGAAGTGTGAACCAAGTAAAGGGTGGCACGCTGACTCAGTGGTTAGCGCTGCTGCCTCATAGTGCCAGGGAACCAGGTTCAATTCCAGCCTCTGTCTGTGTGGAGTTTGCACATTCTCCCTGTGTCTGCGTGGGTTTCCTCCGTGTGCTCTGGTTTCCTCCCGTAGTCCAAAGGTGTGCAGGTTAGGGTGGATTGGCCATGCTAAATATCCAGTAGTGTTCAGAGATGTGTAGGTTAGGTGCATTAGTCAGGGGAAATGTAGAGTAATGCAGTAGGGGAATGGGTCTGGGTGAGTTACTCTTTGGAGGGTCAGTGTGGACTCGTTGGGTGAAATGGTCTGTTCCAACACTGTAGGGATTCGATTATTCTATGAAGTAAGGGAAGGAATGGAAGTGGGTTCACAGTCTGAAGGTATTCAACTCAATACAGTATCTTGGAAAGTAACCGACTGTGAGCAGTCCACGTCCTTACCCCAAACTCTCTCGAACAGAACATGCAATGTTATGAGCTGAAAATGTGTTGCAGGAAAAGTGCAGCAGGTCAGGCAGCATCCAAGGAGCAGGAGAATCGACGTTTCGGGCATAAGCCCTTCTTCAGGAATGTCCTGAAGAAGGGCTTATGCCTGAAACGTCGATTCTCCTGTTCCTTGGATGCTGCCCTGACCTGCTGCGCTTTTCCTGCAACACATTTCCAGCTCTGATCTCCAGCATCTGCTGTCCTCACTTTCTCCATGCAATGTTATGAATCAGTTCCAGTAAAGTCTGTGCTGTGCTCGGCTAGATGGATGTAAACTGCCTACAAAGCTCAACAATGCTGACACTTTACTGATTTCTACTAAGATCCAGCCTGATGAGTTTCTTCTCTCACTGTGGAGACTGACAGCTTACTGGTTTCTATCTGTTAACAATAACCTGAGCCAGCCAGTTGGTGGGGGAGGGGATGCATATGGGTGTTTGACCAGTAACAGCACTGAGTCTGACCACCACTGGGACTGGGCCCAATCAGAAACATGAACAGAAATGGCTGGAGAAACTCAGCAGGTCTGGCAGCATCTGTGGAGAGAGAACCCAGAGTTAATGTTTCAAGTCTGTTGACTCTTCATCAGAAAGGAGCCCGGTCTTTCTGTCCTGGAGGTTTAAGGGAGATCTCTGTCCGTCAGCTCCTTCCTCAAATGCTGCAGCTAGCCTGAGATATATCTGTCTAATTATTTCTGTCGCTGCTGTTCTGAGTGTCTGCTGTGCTTGTCTGTACAAGTCATTTTGCTTCAAAGTAATTTATTGAATGTGAAAAGCTCTGTGACATTTCTGAGAGGTGTTTTATATGTGAGTCCCTCTCCCTAAAATATATGTCAAATACCTGCAGCTGTCTGCACATCCTCTCTCTGTCAACGCTAAAACCAGCCTCAATCTGTGGGTGTTTATTGGTAAAACCAGCATTTATTACCCATCCCTAACTGCCCTGGAGAAGATGGAGGTCAGCTGCAACTTTGAATTGCAGTAGTCCCTCAGAGGGTCGGGACCATCCTCCCCCCACCCACCTCCCCATTGGGGCAGTTTGGCTCAAGGAGGAGGAATGCAGGAGCAGTGATCCAGTTCCAAGTGAGGATGGTGTGTGACTTGGAGGGGACCTTACAGTGTGTCTTTCCCGCCTCAGTGGTAGAGATGGTGGTTTCTCAGGTGCTGTCGGTGGAGCTTTGGCGAGTCGCTGTGGTGCTGTGCATCTTGTATTTGGTACCCTCTGAGTGTCGGTGATGGGGCGAGTGTGTGTTTGCGGATATGGTGCCAATCAAAGCGGGCTGCTTTGTCCTGGATGGTGCTGAGCTTCTTGAGTGTGATTGGGGCTGCCCCCATCTAGGCAAGAAGGGAATATTCCCTCACACTCCTGACTTATTACAGAATCATCGAGTCATACAGTACAGGAGAGGCCGTTCAGTCCATCAAGACTGTCCTGCCAAAAACAACCTACACTAGTCCCACTTACCAGCACTCGGCCCATAGCCTTGAATATTATGACTTTTCACGTGCTCATCCAAGTACTTCTTAAAGGTTCTGAGGTTTCCTGCCTCAACTCCCCTCCCAGACCCCCACCACCCTCTGGGGGAAATCCCCTCTAAACCTCCTGCCTTTCATTTAAAGTTATGCTCCTCTGTTTTGATCCTTCAACTAACATGAACAGGATTTTAGGAGTTAGGGAGTGACTTTGACCCATTTTGGGGGATAGTGAGGACTGCAGATGCTGGAGATCAGAGTAGAGAGTGTGGTGCTGGAAAAGCCCAGCAGGTCAGGCAGCATCCGAGAAGCAGGGGAATCGACGTTTCAAGTATAAGCCCTTCATCAGGAAGGGGGGATTTTGGGGGGTACAGTATTTCTATGGCTGGTCCAGTTCAGTACTTGGTTAATAGCAGCCCCCCAGGATTGATTTTGGGAGATTCAGTACAGTAATACATTGAATGGCAATGGCGGATATAATCATGTGACAAGCCCATACTACCCACATGGAATCCACAAAACCCGACGACCTCAGAATTACTGTCTCAATGACACTGAATCTCATTAAGGTGTAAGGAAATTTGCATCTCTTGTTTTACTCACATTTGCATGATTCCTGCACATATTGAAGATGAAAGGCTTTCTGCAGAATGTTTAGTTTGGAAAAGACAGTGGAGCTGGACTTAAAGTATACAATTAAGCCATATTTCAGCAGGTTGCTTTGAGCAACAAGGGCATGGAAAGCCACATGGATCGAACACAGAAAATTCCTTCTGTCCTCTCCAAACAGCGGGGCTCATGTTACACTGCAAAATCTGTAAACTGTAACTGCCGTTTCCTCCCTGACCTCCTACTCCTGCTCCACCAAACTTCGTTGTGAGCCCGTTATCTGGGTTTTGCATGTGTGTTTGTAAACTTGTTTTATTGTATTTTTCAGATAATAAACTCCATTCTCTTTCACTTAAGAAAATGTTGGAATTGACAGATCTTCATTTTTGGTCTGATTAGCTAAGTCTAATTAAAGGTGACAGCTAGGTGCTAAAAGGGAAAAAACAAAGAGATTTATTGCAGCTGACCATGAGGTAGGGGAGCTGTGACCCCCGTCTCACCTGGTCCTAATGCCACATATAAACAAAATCTCACACACACTCTCTCACACACAAACGTGATGGGGAGGAGCCAGTGTTGGACTGGGGTGTACAAAGTTTAAAATCACAACACCAGGTTATAGTCCAACAGGGTGGCACGGTGCCTCAGTGGTTAGCACTGCTGCCTCACAGCACCAGGGACCCAGGTTCGATTCCAGCCTCGGGTGACTGTCTGTGTGGAGTTTGCATGTTCTCCCTGTGTCTGTGTGGGTTCCCTCCGGGTGTTCTGGTTTCCTCCCACAGGTCAGGTGAATTGGCCATGGTAAATTGCCCATAGTGTTAGGTGGATTAGTCAGAGGGAATTGGGACTGGGTGGGTTATTCTTCAGAGAGTTGGTGTGAAGGGCTTGTCCCCGCACTGTGGGTAATCTAAACAAAGGTTTATTGGAAGCATTAGCTTTTGGAGCACTGCAACCACTTGATGAAGGAGCGGTGCTCCGAAAGCTAGTGCTTCCAAATAAACCTGTTGGACTTGTAACCTAGTGCTGTGACACACACACACACCAAGGAATTATAGAGAAAGTGACAGAGAGCTGAGAATAATTTATCAGACAGGCATGGCAATGTGAGCCAAACTTAGATTTCAAGAGGAGTGTAAAAGGTTAAAGAAAGTTGTTTCTGTGGAGCAAACATTGGGGAGGGTGTGAGAGCATAAACTTCAATCAGAACTGACTTTTCATATGAAGGGCTGGATTTAATTAACACGGGGACTGCAATGCAGAATAGATTCCACTGCTTGCAATTTTGATTGGAGTCTCTCTCATAGACCACAAACTCTGTGTTTCACTGTAATTCGAATCCGAGCCCCCTCTGGGCCTGGACACAGCATTATTGTCTCTGACTATCGATGATGTCTTCCCCGAGGTCTGTTGGTAGGGTTCCGGGGTCACAAGTGAGACATTCCCTCCTTATTGCAATCTGTGAGCTCTGTTTGTCCGAAAGTATGCCAGCCTCTTATCAGCCTCTGCAGATTTGCTAAAATAAATTAAAATTAAAGCACTCGACAATTTGAATGCAAAACAACCTCTTTATCAGTAAACAGCAGCCTTTTAAATAAAACCAGAGATTGTTCAGGAAATTGGTTTACCGCTGTTAACACCTCTCAAATACACACACGTAGACACACCTTAGACAGAAATGCAGAGGGGGAGAAGACGGACACAGAGACACTGAAAGGGGGAGACAGGGGAAGACAGAAGCCAATTTCCTGACAGTGGTCAATCACTGGAAGTCTGGAAACAAGAACAAGTTTCATTCTGTCTGTCTGGATGATTACCAATATTCATGACATCTTGAGAGGTAATCACTATTGGAATGTCAAGCAAAATCACACCCCCAATTCACAGGCAGCAAGTCCCCAGCAATAGTAATGAGATATTGTTCAGATCTTCTGTCTTATTTTCTATTATATCTTGAGAAATCAACAATAACAGTCTATAATCCACGATCACCTCAATGGAGTAATAGAACCTTATATTGATGTCTTCCCTTAGAACCAGTATTTTAGACAGTGCAGCATCCCTCAGCACTAACCCTCCGACAGTGCGGCACTCCCTCAGCACTGACCCTCCGACAGTGCTGCACTCCCTCAGCACTGACCCTCCGACAGTGTGGCACTCCCTCAGCACTGACCCTCCGACAGTGCTGCACTCCCTCAGCACTGACCCTCCGACAGTGCTGCACTCCCTCAGCACTGACCCTCCGACAGTGCAGCATCCCTCAACACTGACCCTCCGACAGTGCGGCACTCCCTCAGCACTGACCCTCCGACAGTGCGGCACTCCCTCAGCAATGACACTCCGACAGTGCGGCACTCCCTCAGCACTGACCCTCCGACAGTGCAGCACTCCCTCAGCACTGACCCTCCAACAGTGCGGCACTCCCTCAGCACTGACCCTCTGACAGTGCGGCACTCCCTCAGCACTGACCCTCCGACAGTGCAGCTCTCCCTCAGCACTGACCCTCTGACAGTGCGGCACTCCCTCAGCACTGACCCTCTGACAGTGCGGCACTCCCTCAGCACTGACCCTCCGACAGTGCGGCACTCCCTCAGCACTGACCCTCTGACAGTGCGGCACTCCCTCAGCACTGACCCTCTGACAGTGCGGCACTCCCTCAGCACTGACCCTCTGACAGTGCGGCACTCCCTCAGCACTGACCCTCCAACAGTGCGGCACTCCCTCAGCACTGACCCTCTGACAGTGCGGCACTCCCTCAGCACTGACCCTCCGACAGTGCAGCTCTCCCTCAGCACTGACCCTCTGACAGTGCGGCACTCCCTCAGCACTGACCCTCCAACAGTGCGGCACTCCCTCAGCACTGACCCTCCGACAGTGCAGCACTCTCCCAGTTTCGCACTGGATCAACGAGCTGAATTTTGCGTCTCAGGGATTTGGAGTTCAGTTTGAGCAGATGAATCGTATGAGTTGGAGGCGAGTGGACTCCCTGCTGAGCCACATCTGACAGTGTGAGTGTTAGAGAGGAAACAGTGAATCAGAGCTGACAGCAAAATGGAAAGATTTGATTTTTGATCCAAAACCTGAACATTGCCAGTCGAGCCGAAGGTGTACTTTTTATTATCTACATTGCATTTTATTTCCTGAGGAGGAGGGAACCTCACAGGTATCAGCTGAGGACAGCGACTGTAATGGGTGAGGGTCAGTGAGAATGAGACATGTACTGCAGTCCCTGGGGAGAATAGTGTCCTTTACCCCCACCCCCTGCAGCCAGGGGGGCTGGTGTCAGCGTGGATAATTAGGGAGACACCAACTCACAGAGCCAGGAGCAATTGGCATATTCACTGCCCCTTCCCTCATTATAAATCTCTAACAGAGGGAGGGGGGAAGATCATGGAGCAGGGAGGGGGGGGGGTAACTGAGGGGGATGGTCATGGAGCAGGGAGAGGGGGGGAACTGAGGGGGATGGTCGTGGAGCAGGGAGAGGGGGGAACTGAGGGGGATGGTCATGGAGCAGGGAGAGGGGGGTAATTGAGGGGGATGGTCATGGAGCAGGGAGGGGGGGGGAACTGAGGGGGATGGTCATGGAGCAGGGAGGGGGGGGGGAACTGAGGGGGATGGTCATGGAGCAGGGAGGGGGGGGGGAACTGAGGGGGATGGTCATGGAGCAGGGAGGGGGGGGGAACTGAGGGGGATGGTCATGGAGCAGGGAGGTGGGGGGGGGGAACTGAGGGGGATGGTCATGGAGCAGGGAGAGGGGGGGGAACTGAGGGGGATGGTCATGGAGCAAGGAGAGGAGCTAACTGAAGGGGTAGTCCCAAGCCATGAGCTGAAGAAGTTGTTGATGATGGAGGACAGGAGACAGATGACCCACACAATGTGTTAAAAAGCCATTTAAAGCCTTTGATTGGATAGATAGAGAGAAGTGACTTGCTCAGGATATTGAGGTGGGGAGGGAACAGAGTCAATCCATATCAAGGGCAGAGCCTTA